>NC_060888.1:24489268-24596768 GCF_014805685.1 Silurus meridionalis | reverse complement strand
AGCCGTTTTTTAAAACAAGATAAGAGACTTTTCAAAGTATTGGAAAGTCGCAACAGTTACTTAATGTTTAGGAGAAGTGATTTATTGAAAGGAAAAAGAGTAAACAAGTAATCTGGCACAGTTAAGATTAGGGTTAATATATAATATGATTCTGATTATTGTGTTAATATCTGAACACACACTAGTCAGACTATTTACATTTATTATATGGCATTTGACAGACACCCTTATACAGTGCGACTTACAATGATCTCATTCCTACAACTGAGAAGCTGAGGCTTAAGGACCTTTCTCAAAGGCCCAGAAGTCGCAACTTGGGATGGGATTTAAACTCATGACCTTCTGATCAGAATTTCATTTTAGCCACTAAGCAACCACAACCCCAGACTTCCTTGCATGGCTGCCCTTTGTGAATCTAACACATAATGCATTGCTATAGAAATTGCTCTTTTTGTTGTATAATTGCTTCCTAATATAAATTAATCTTGTACTAAGGGCACCCAGGGTCTTCAGTTTACTCCTGAGCTCAGGGTCTGTGCAGAGTTCTGCATGTGCAAAACTACATGTGATTATGTGAGCTTTATTTAGATTATCCATAAATGGACAGATGAAGTATCTATTAATCAATTATTTTTGGTGAGTAAAAAAAGGTAATCAAACTTCTTCTGAGAACTTCACACCATTAAACATCACACCTTTTACATCAGTAATGATAATCGATTGGTGCAGATACTGTGATGCAAATATAATACTTGTTATACTGTAAAAACTTAAAATGATCCATCCATCCTCATTCATATCCTGGAATTCACTTCCATGAACCAAGTATTTAAAAATAGTCTTGTGTTAATGCTTGTGCTCGTTTTCACCTATCGAGACGGATCTGACATCTAAGTCCGATATTTCTGAAAACATTGTACGGCCTGGAATATCGAGGTCGCTAGCAGTGGCCGATGTCCAAGCAGATGCTCGGGTCTCTTCGGTCCTGAGGGCAGTGTGTAATTAACACATCCGACAGCGTGAGAAAGACACAGGGCTTTTCATTTCGAGACAACCCCTGGGCATGCTTAGCATCTCGCACGTGTGTGAGCAATCAAAAATGATGGGTCTATTGGAAGGGAGAGATGAAGACATAGAAACGAGGTTGGGAAAGGGGGAGTATGGTTGTGGAATGAGGAAATGATCAAAGTGAGGGAAGAATAAGAGAGGCAATGTGAAGGGGAAAAGGTAAAAAAGGAAAGAAGATGATAGAAGATGGAATAAGGAGGGAGGGAGGGAACAAAAAGAAGAGAGGGAGGAAGGGTGGGGGAGAAGAAGGTGGTTTGTGGTGGGTCTCTGATGAGGTAGTTTGGAATATTAATTAAATGTATTAAACAAACATGGCAGAGGAGTGTTGGGGGGGGAATGCTCCATCTGCTGTCTGTTCAGACGGGGGTGGGGGATCTCTGAGGAGGAGCTGGGTCTTAGTTTAACTTCAGTAGGACACACACACACACACACACACACACACACACACACACACACGAAGACAGATGGGCTTAGCTGTCTCTAGGGACAGAGCCACAGCTTCGCTCTGCCTCAAGGCCCTGTTCCCTCTCTGAGCTGAAAGATGCAGACAAGAAGAAAAACCGAGGAACCGAGGGGGAGCAGAGAGATTCTAATGGTTGAGAGTCAGGACTACGCACTGTATGTGTGTGTGTGTGTGTGTGTGTGTGTGTGTGTGTGTGTGTGTGTGTGTGTGTGTGTGTGTGTGTGCATGTGTGTGTGTGTACTTATTCATGAGTCAATGCCGATGATGTGGATATTTAATCTCATTGACTTTTCCTCTCCAGAGACCTCAATCCGGATGCTAGCAGGGAATCAGGAATTCAATATCTTCATTCTTGTCAAGCTTCTTCAGCAAGTGCATGGACATGGAGAGGAGCTACAAATAAATGACTAATATTCCTAAATATTGTATGATATTATTGCATGTTTACTTGTTAAATTGTTGGTGTTTGAAGGTACAAATGCACATTACATGAAGAACACATTCGTGAAAAAATCGTATATGAATTTAAAAAAGACTATAAATAAACAAATTGAATACTGTGGCAAGACAAACAAATTAAAGACCAAATAAGTGCTTTCAAAGTGCCTTATAAGTGTAATTTTGTCCCTAATGAGTGAGTCAGTGGCAAATGTAGCAGGGAAAAACTCCCTGAGATGGCATGAGGAAGAAACCTTGAAAGGAACCAGACTCAAAAAGGAACCCATCTCTCATCTGGGTGGTACCGAATACCCTTTTCAAAAAGCAAAAGCAATCACCCACATCAATACCAGTGGAAAAAAAATACTTTTCCACACTTTTGTTTTAAACTCAAAGTAACTCTGAATCCCACAAACTTCATTCTGCTTTACATGAGCGTGTAACCTGCGCCGAGGCAGTGACGACGCTCATTACACGCTCGCTCATTAAAATGACACCCAATGTCAATCCATTGTTTTGGCGCTGAAAAAACCCCACCCCAGATGTCAGTAACTCCTCGACAGGAAACCTGTGATCTATGTTCAATTTCACTGAAAGGTAATTATGCTTCGTGTCAGATATAATTTCCTCAGGCCTAATTTCAACCTGCTGATGGATCTAATAGGTTTTTTTTTTCTTCTCCGTTCTCTTACGACTCTTCATTTCTTTGACTGAATTAGTGTTGTCAAGAGATACGGCTGAGGTTTTCTTTTCTTCTAAAGGTTAAGCTGGATGTGTTCTTAGGCATACATTGGCATGTTTTTAAGAGGTGTTAATTGAAGAATTTCGTAGATCACTGCTTTGCAAAGAGCTTCCAATTCCAGCAATTTTTTGGTATAGCGTTTTTAACAGTAGCTGTGGTCACATAGCAACTCGACAGAAATCTAGATGTTCATTTACCTTCATTTTGAGTGAGCCACAGAGAAGAAGGGAAGAACTTCCTGTCATGACATGACAAACCCTTGAGAGGAAGAAGGTAAATTGTGAATTGTATATTTGCTCAAACTAAAAATTTTTTCATGACACACTTATCAAACTTGCAAGGCTTTACTCTATCTTCTACAGCTTTATACTGTAATAGGGTATAATCTTGTGATCTGGTGTCACCTTGTTCCTCTTCAGAGTTTAGTCATGAGTCATCACTTTTTGATACAATGCATGATTGCAGCAGCAGCAAGTGTAAGTCCTGGGGAATGATTACGGGAAGTGTAAATCTTTTGGATTCTAGAAACCACATTCCATCCCTATGTGGTTCTTCAACAAACATTTACTACAAAGTTGGAAGCACACGTATAAGATGTCTTCAGATAGCGGTAGCACAAAATCACTTGAGACCCAAACCTGTTCCAGCATGACAAGATATGCTTTACATGGGTTCAAAGTTGAGATCTTAAATGGCCTGCTATAAAACACTATTGAACACTTTTTGAATGAATTGGAACAGTGATTTCCCCCAGGCCTCCTCACTTCACCAACATCAGTACCTGACTTTACTAATACCATTATGGCTGCATGGGCACAAATCTCCACAAGCACACTCCAAAATCTAGCGGAGCATCTTCCCAGAAGAGTGGAGGTAACAGCACATTGGGACTAAATATGGAATGGAATGTTCAAAAACAACACATATGAATCTTATGGTCAGGCAAACTTTTGTTCATATAATAGTGCGTGTGAGTACAGATTCTGGACTTGTTTGGCAGAAAGGCTTATAATTTTTCCCAAACACATTATGCTCTAGATTCAATCACTTGCGATATCTGCTTTGTATTATTTTACTGTGGTATCAATAAGTACTGAGGAACAGTGCTTTGGTACTGTAGAGCACACCACCGCATATGTGCAAAGGAGGAGTTATATATATATATATATATATATATATATATATATATATATATATATATATATATATATATATATATATATATATATATATATATATATATACGTATATATTATTTTTTCCTATATATAAATAATAGTTATAATAAAATTCCTAATAAAATTTCTTTGCACTGCACCTGAACTTAAAAACAGCTTCTACACTACATTATACCAGGGCAGCTGTGTTAAGACAAGCATCTTCAAAATGATGAGTGAGAGAGATAACTCAAATGAACATATTCATAAAATTGCACATACTGGATTAAACTGCTGACCTTTAAAGTGTTAGTTTTCAGCCTTTCGCTGTGCAATTTGTTGTCTTGTAATTGTAGAACAAACCTGAGTTCAGAAAGTCCTCAATGTTTTTCAAGAAAAAACAAAACAAAGAAAGAATTTAGCCATATTATCAGCTCGTGTTGCTTTGTGTGGAATCAGGTCACACACACTCCCATCCACAGACACTTATGTTAGCCCATTATCGCAATCCATGTTCCAGCCCTAACGACGAGCCAGAAAAAATGTGAACGACATGCCAGAGAGGGAAAATGAAACGCAGATGAGATGGAGATGGACAGCACACGAAATAGGACAGGAAAAAAGTCTCGCTTGCTGAAATCAACACTTGTTTAGCTATCTCGTTAGCATAGCCCCAGTTCCTGTTTAGCTCATCGAGTGGGAACTGTGAGATTAAATTGGACCAATAAGAAGGCATTAGTGGTCTAGATTTATTAAAGCATTGACCCCGACAACAAAAGAAAAAAGATCCGAGCGACAGGAAAAAAATCCGTGTCCCATTTCATCCCGTCTCATTATAGCTTGAAGTTGTGAAGCCGAGATTCAGAATTATTGCGATCCAGAAGGAAGTATAAGAATAATCATTTCTGTTCATGTGTGACTGTATCTCACTTTAAACAAAAGGGCAGATCGTCTGCATGACTGGCCGTTCATCGAATTCATTTAACAGCACCGTTTAGTCCTATAGCCTATGTGTGCTACTGTATATAAGCAATGCATTTTGCATCATTTCAATTCCATACTCTACATATTATATGTTGTTTGGCACTGAATATTGTCTTGCTTTAAGGGGGCTAATGTAATAAACAGAAGAATGTTAGCATGTTTGCTAGGCACATGATTGAAAACGAATACAGAGTACAACACTGAGAATCCCTTTATAGCTCTGCGCCACTTAATGACACTTGGGGACATGCTGTTATAGGAAAACAGTCAATGAAATAGTGGTGTGGTGTAGTGGCATAAAGCATGGTTAGAGTTACTACCCAAAAGTGGTTTACTTTTCCGAAGAAAAATATTTCAATTATAGCAATTCTCCAATGATTGCAATGATTTAAGTTTTTTAATGGACATGTGACACTATTTTGGCCATTTATAATTACATTTAACGTGAAAGGAAATCCATTAAGTCATAAAGCTCGTTCTGTCATTTCCAACCATAATTATATTCAAGGAGTCATTTTCCCATTAGGTAAAGCTTACTGCAACACACCAGGGGGAACAATGCTCTGACACTGAAACTCAAGGTTTCCTTTCTTTTTCTAGTCACATGTTTTTATTGTAAGAAGCTGAATTATTAATGTGCTGGAGGACGCCTATATTTTTCTGCAAAATGACAGAATTTGTGGAACTCATCAATTTGTGAAGCGGAACCGACTTTCCGGGGGAGATGCCATCGATGTGTGTGATGTTTATTAAAATGATCAGCTGTGCATATGTCGACAATAGGGACATAGGCATGTATTATGGATGAGCTTGTTGCCATTCAGAGCAGAGACTGTGACAGAGTGTCTGTGATGAAGGAGAAAAAAAAATGCATATTCTATTTTGGCAGCCGACTGTCACTTGAAATCAAAGCTAACAAGTAGATTATCAGATTAACACATGAAAATGTCTCCCTTTACTTAGTCACATGAATGAATTTACAAACAACTTGATTTTGCACTTCTGTATTAGCATAATGCAATATGCCTCCATGTCCTTTCTGTTTCTCAGGCAGGTAAAATTGGTTTGAATGCTGCTCAGCCGGAGCAGTGCTCCTATTTATTTCGTAATTTACAACAATTCAGGACGAACACACATTTCCTTCTCATTAGAGCCTGATAACAAATGCTGTGCCTGTGCTGAATAATTCATGTCCCCTGTTCAGCTGTTTGTTTGTTTTTTCCCCCCTTTTTTTCTTTTTGTGATGAGCTAGCGAGAAATGAAGGAAAGCTAAAAGGGGGAAGTGGCCGGGTTTATCAGTTCCCCATGGCGGCGAACACCGCGGAGAACGAGATGAGCTAATGAGGGCCATTTCTCATTCCAAATAGGAACAAACGAGCCTTATTAGGACTCATTTTCAAGGGTGTGCCATGCGGGGTGATGAGACTGTGGCGTGTTGGTCTCGCAGTCTCAGATCCGAGGGTTCAGAGGTGGCGCTGTCTGTTGTGACAGTGGGGCTCTCGTAGGGAGACTTGATATTAGCTCGATTGAGGCAAACGATTTAATTAAGGCCAGAGGTCAATGAAATCTGCCAACCTTCTGCATTACCTCAATTACTGACACATGCTCCATAGGCTGTCCTGGCCGAGCATGCTTATTAAAGCACACTTTGTCAGAGATTAGCTAAAGTAGCTGTCAATCAATTAGGCACGAGAGCCTCTTTCGAGCTGCCGGGGGAGTCCAAGTGAAGAAAAGGCGCATGTTGACAGCTCCCATTGACATGAGCATAAATGATCCTCCGCTAATGGGGTCTCATGGAGATCCGGCAAGGCCGAGTGTCAAGATGAGCACTATGTGGGCCAGACGCTAGCGAGGAAGATGCTGCAATTAGGCATCCGTTCTGGCTTGTGTGGAAATGCCAGTAACTGAAGAAATTTGGGTCGCCAAATCCATTCTCACTTTCTATTTGAATTTGAGTTGAAAATTTTAAGAAGACAACAAAGGATATTCAAAAAATGATCATGAAGATGATGATGTTTAGGAAAATCATTAATAATATTTTTTTTAAACAAACATGAACATACAATATTTCTTTTATAGCTATTATACTCACCTAAAGGGATCAATATTATATTATATATTCAGTATTTTGGTGGTTTAAGTTGTACTGGAGAAACAAATAAAGCTAATGTAACCGTCGAGCTGCTATTGCTGGGCCCTTGAGCAAATGCTTTGACCCTTAACTGCTCATTTATATGAATAATAAATGTAAGTCAGTTTGGATAAATGTGTCTAATAAACACCATTAATGTAATTTAAGTGAATGAAACGTCCACCTACTAATTTGGTACCATACAAACTAAATCCAGATATCAAGTCCCCAGTTTTGAACCTAGGACGCTGTGGAATTTCATACGCTCTTCCTGTGTCCAGGTCGGTTTCCTTTGGGTTATCCGATTTCCACCCAGGTGAATTTTATACGATAGATTTCTTGTAGATGTGAATTAGTGTAGAGTGCCCTGGGAAGGACTGCTAAAGAATAGGCTCCAACTTTCATCATGATCCTGATCAGGATAAAGTGCTTACTGGAAGTGAATGAGTAAAATATTACAGTAGTTGAAATGAAGTTGTTTCATTCATTCAATTCATCATTTTTTACACAGATTTTCATGAAAATGTGAAGAAACCACAGAGTATTATATTTCTGGACAGCTACAGAAAACCTAGGGTGGAAGAATTATATATATATATAATGACAAGACAATGTATACGTTACTCAAACAAACTGCATTTGTCTTTGCAACGCACAAGAACAACATTCACGTATTTGGCAATTAACCACAAATCCAAAGGGAGCCCTTTGCCATGCTAGTCCTGTTTCCTCTTTCTCCATTTTCCCCTTTCTTCTGTTCTGTATGAAACAAACATCAACCCCCACCTCCACCCCACCCCTCCTCCCGTTCCTCCTTGTACCCCACCTGGCACCGAACAGCCCCCAGCACTAGGATTGTGCCAGCGCGGGAAATCTCAGGTGACAGTCACCTGGAAAGCTCTCAGTCCCCGGCAGCTGGAGGGGCTCTGATTGCTTCCTGTCCCCTCACACACACACACACACACACACGCACACACACGCACACACACACACACACATGCACACACACACACACACACACACACACACACACACACACACACACACACACACACACACATGCACACACGCACAAACCAAACACACGCACACAAATCCCCAGCAGCCTCCGTAGCCCCAGCACATCAATCGCCTGTCAATCCCACTCAACCTTAACCAGGACTCAGTCAAGCGCACACAGAGGGAGAGGGAGATGGAGAGAGAGAGAGAGAGAGAGAGAGAGAGAGAGAGAGAGAGAGAGAGAGAGAGGGAAGATGAGCACTAGGGAAAGTGTAGACAGAGGGAAGGATGGAGCGCAGGGAGCCGCACTGGCACGAAGGAGAGATGAAGGGAAGGGGGTTGGTGGAGCGGAGAGGCCTGTGGTCGCTTGCCAATGGTTCGAATTAATTGCTACATAAGGAAAAATGGAAAGATAATTATTTGTGCTTTCCTGTCAGTGCTGAAGGGGAGATGACCTCATTAACTTGCGGCTTGTACACAATTCAATTACCGAGATATGGAAAATACATTTTTGATTACTTTGGTGACTGGGGCTCCATTCATCTCCATTTCTCTTCTCCGAGTGTGTGTATATGTGTGTGGGTGTCTAGTCAGGGACACACAAGCTGTTGATATGTGTGTGTGTTTGTGTTAGTGGAGCTTAAGCAGCTTACTTACTCCTACCTTAGGTAATCAAAAGAAAACTGCACTTGATAAAAAAATCTCTTAAGACGTCAGTCTTATCGCTAGAGCACTTACAATACGGTTTAATGGAGGAAAGTTTTTAATGATCTTAATATACCAAGTTGAGATAATGGTAAGATTTGATTGTAGACCCCTGAAAAGAATAATCAATGTAATTAATGGAAATTTGGTGCCACCCAGATGAGGACAGGTCCTTTTTTAGTGGTTTGAAGTTTTCTTCCTCATGCCATCTCAGGGAGTTTTTCCTTGCCACAGTCACCACTGGGTCGCTCATTAGGGATATTAGGGATATATTAGGGATAGCAACTAATAGTCTTGCCTGGTGGTCTAGTGGTTAGGATGTGGCGCTCTCAGCACTGCGGCCCGGGTTCGATCCCCGGTCAGGAACCAACCCCAGCCATTAGGGTTGCACATGCCTTAGAGCCGGTCCCAAGCCCGGGTAAATAGGGAGGGTTGCATTAGGAAGGGTATCCAGCGTAAAAACATGTGCCTAATCAAACACGCGGATGATCCGCTGTAGCGAAAAGAAAGTTTTATTAGGGATAGAAACTGTATACATTCTTTTATACAACTTTATAAAACATTATACAAATAAAAATGACCACATACTGTATTAATAAGAAATGAAGTGTAGAATTGGTAAAGAGAGCAAACGTTGCTCTAATAAACTTTGGAAACTGAGGAACATGGGGAGAATTATCACTAAAGTGCACTAAAGTAAAAGGAGGCACTGATCTGATACCACACCTAAGATCAGTATAGTGTCAGGGAGGTATCTGAAACCATTGTTTGCTTAACATTCCTGTACATATAAGTAGGAAAATGGAATCAGAATTTTGTCTTTTATTGAAATAAATGATCGGTGTGTTTATCACCTACAACCTGACAAGCCTCGATGTTTGCATATTTGCAACCAAAAATGGTTAGCATTGCCCAAACACGAAGAATATTACCCAGTACCATCATTACAATTGATTTGTAAGCCACATTTTAGCTCTGTGATGACATCGGCAGTGTAGCAGAACGCAGGCGAGAGAATCGAACTCAACTCTCATCATGATCATTAAGAAAACAGCTGGATGTCTTTCGGTCGAACATGATAAAGAACCGCCCACCCTCATTTATTTTTCTATCACAGCAGCTGGAGACTGAACATTTTTGCTTGATCGCATATATCGAATATATTGAATTCACGCTTCTTTAGGAAATAATAGGAGCGTTCGGTAGGGCTTTTTATTCATATTTATGAAATGTAGGATGAGAAAGACATCATTTACTAAAAAATTAATTATTGCAAAATAGTGATTAAATGTTATATAGAAGGGAAAGTTTATAGGACTGTGGTGATACCTGAGATGTTGTATGGTTTAGAGACAGTGGCATTGAGTAAAAGACAGGAGGTGGAGCTGAAGGTAGCAGAGCTGAAGATGTTAAGGTTTTCGTTGGGAGTGACGACGATGGACAGGATTAGAAATTATTTTATTAGAGGGACGGCGCATGTAGGACGTTTTGGAGACAAGGTGAGGGAGGTGTGATTGAGATGGTTTGGATATGTGTAGAGGAGGGACATGGGGTATATCAGTAGGAGAATGCTGAGGATGGAGCCACCAGGAAGGAGAAAAAGAGGAAGACCAAAGAGGAGGTTTATGGATGTGGTGAGGAAAGACATGCAGGTAGTTGGGGTGAAAGAGGCAAATGTAGAGGACAGGGTGGTATGGAGACAGATGATCCGCTGTGGCGACCCCTAATGGAAGAAGCCGAAAGAAGAAGAAGAATAGTGATTAGATGTTATATATTTAAAATTACAATCTGGATTTCTTAATTAGAAGAATTGTGCCTATTGAGGTTTTATGTGAAAACTTGAGATTAAATCATCTATTAACACAAGATTTTAATTTGCAGTAAATACACTATATGGACAAAAGTATGGGGACACATGACTTGTCCAGCCGTATGTGGTTCTTTCTACATAAAGGCACACCACTGTAAAGGGGAAGTGGTTGCTTAGTGATTAAAGCATTATACTAAAGGTCATAAATTCACACCAAGCTGCCTCTTCTGGGCCCCTGAGCAAGGCCCTTGACCCCATAGCTGCTCACTTGTAAGAATATGATCAATGTAAGTCATTCGGGATAAGAGCATCTGCCAAATGGCGTAAATGTAAATGTATATGATGTCCCTGTTTCTGACCTCAAACCTATCGATCACCTTTGGGGTGAACTTAAATGTTGACTGCAACCCAGACGTCCCCATCATTACCTGACTTTACTAACGTGAGTGAATGAGCCCAAATCTAAACAAGAACACTTCAAAATCTAGTGGAGCTTTATTCCAGAAGAGTGAAAGTCATTTAAACAGAAAATAGGGACTAATTGTGGAATGGGATGTTCCCAAATCACACAAATCTTATAGTCAGATGTACACAAACATGGACAATATAATAAATACACTTCAGGCATTAAGGCAGCTGAACCCTTTGCATAGTAAAAATGACATAAAGTCCCCCAAATTTTCCAGAGTTCCAAAAATACTTCACTGAACACAGGAACATGTTGGCAGTTTGTATTGAAACCGATCTCTCTTTCTATACAAATACATGTCAAGGAAATAAAAAAATTCTATATATTGTAATTCAACAGCCTTTACTAAACTTAGTGCTGAACTAACATTCAGATTTATCCACTGTGTACGTATCAGGGGTATCAGGGGACATGCCTAGACTTTACCCTGCTGCGATTATTCCTTTGGGCTGGACTCAGATGGGCCTTTTTTTCCCAAATCAACATGGGAAAATGCAAAGAAGAACACCTTCAGATGCAGAAGAGCACATGGATGCACATGCTCTGTGTTACACTTTAATATTCAGGACAAAAAGATATAAGGAAAAAAAAGTTCAGTAGATTCTGGTAATCAGAAGGTTGGGAGTTCAGATTTGAGCAGGTGAAGTGATATTTATGGGGGTTTGAACCATACAGTAGAGAGAACCTTACAGAATAGTATTATATTAATATTTACACAATTCTGTAGTGTAGTCAATATTCCATGCTACTATATGTTTTGGTGGCCAGTATTTACATTTTTATTTGATATAAAAGCCTATTAAATATATTATATTTCTACATGATTGTCAAAGGAGAGTGGGTTCAAATGATAATGATAAATTAATGAATCTGCTTGATTAAAATTTGTTGAATCTCAGACCAGCAGCTCTCTATGTAATTCTGGATGCAAATAAACCAGGTTTATATTAATGCACTTGTACAGTTGCAGACTAGCCATTTAAAGTGAGAAAGTTGCAGACATGTCATGTAACATAAAGCTTAAAATCAGTGTTTTTATTTACCAAAGAATTTCATCAGTGAATCAGAATGACAAGACAGTGCTGATGTATTGTTCATGAAAAAAAAAAAAAATCAGTCATGTTTTTCGGCTGGGAACGTTTTTTATGATGGAAGAGTTTGCATGAATGCTGCATCATTTTGCCTAATCAATTATTAGTATGGTGTAATGCTTTGTCATAAATTAAAACATCTAATTGTTGTGTTTCGTTACGTTTATGTTTTCGGTCTAAACAAATTAATTATTCTGCCACAAGTCTGCTACAAAAGTAATCAGGACACTGTTGGGGTTTGTTTGTAGTGTAAAGTGACCGGGTTTAGTTAGTGGTGCGCAGGGTGATAAAGACGAAAAGGGTGAGGTGTGAGCCCCCTGCTGGGCAAGCAATTCACATCTAACCACAATCACACAGAGGCCAGATGGAAAGAACTATTAAGAAAGAAAGAGGCTTTTACTTGTTGTATGTACAGAGGATTAAGGGCCTTACTCAAGGGCCCAAGAGTGGCAGCTTGGCAATACCATGGCTTGAACCTCCGACCTTCTGTTTAGTAACCCAGAACTTTAACCACAAAACCAAGGCTGTTTTGTTATGCATTAATATCATTTAAACCTCGCTAGTTAAAGAGATAGTACCTGATTTTGGCTTTCATAAGAGCCACTGAGACTTTGGTGGAGTGTATCATCTCATCAAAGTAAAAATAGAACATCCACAGTTTGATTATAAAAAACTCAACATTTTACATCAGGGTGTCACCAAGTCATTAATGATTTCCCTACAAAACAAATCCCTTCCTTAATGTATAAAGTCAAATGATCAGTTAATGACTTGTTATCAAGAACCAGGATGTTTAAGCAATAATCCACTGTGGGTTATAAAACTGAGTGGCAAGTGATAGTAAGGCCTGAGGGAGCAGCTGTACTGAGGGATTACACTGGCATTACAAAGCAAGCAGATAGACAGGGGTACAGCGAGAAAGAGAGAGAAAGAGAGAGAGAGAGAGCGAGAGAGAGAGGGGGGGGAATCAAAATGAGAGAAACAGAGAGAGGAGTTCTGAGAGGAGTGTAATAGGATTACATCTGTTAACATCATGTGTGATAAGAGTAAGAGGTTTACAGGGGGAGTTGAGCTCAAGAGGACATCTCCCCCCCCTCTCTCTCCTATATTCCCTTGTTCCCCTAGCTCCATCCTTGCCAGTGGGAACCAGGCATGCACGCACACACACACACACACACACACACACACAGGCACACGAACATAGAGTGGGATCGAGAAAGGAAGGGATGAAGCCTTAAGGCAGTGACCTCATTTATGACAAAAGCCCCATCTTGGGGAGAGAGAGAGAGAGAGAGAGAGAGAGAGAGAGAGAGAGACTCTCAGGAGAGAAGTCACATCTCAGGGCTCATTTGCATGCAGACTTAATGAAAATGTTTGGCTTGTGCTCTTAATTAAAGAGCACTTCCATTGCCATTTGGAGAGAAAGACACGCACACACACACACACACACACACACACACACACACACACACACACACACACACACACACACACACACACACAAAAGAGCACTCCCAAATCACTCCTTACTCCAAATCTGATTGCTAAGTGCCTCGGGTTATTGTTTATTCTGTTACCCATGTCTATTTAATGTTATAAAAACAGAATGACACACATTTGTCTTTAGTTACTATTAAATGGTGATGTCATTTTTTAAACAAACTTTATATGACCTGGTTTTCTTTTCAGAAATTAATAAACAGATAGTAAAAAAAATGTATGTCTAGCGCCAGTGTAGACTTTTCAAAAACTGCATCTCAGGTTATATATACAGTACAGACCAAAAGTTTGGACACACCTTCTCATTCAAAGAGTTTTCTTTATTTTCATGACTATGAAAATTGTAGAGTCACACTGAAGGCATCAAAACTATGAATTAACACGTGGAATTATATACATAACAAAAAAGTGAACTAAAAATATGTCATATTGTAGGTTCTTCAAAGTAGGCATCAAGAGAATGCCAAGAGTGTGCAAAGCAGTAATCTAAGCAAAAGGTGGCTACTTAGTCATGAAAATAAAGAAAACTCTTTGAATGAGAAGGTGTGTCCAAACTTTTGGTCTGTACTGTATATATATATATATATATATATATATATATATATATATATATATATATATATATATACAGTGCCCTCCACAATTATTGGCACCCTGTTTAAGATGTGGTCGTGGACTTCTAAAATTCTCCTTTTTTTTAAAAAGACATAGAACCCAAATGCAAAAAAAGAGAAAAATCCAACCTTTTATTTAAGTACATTACTTTGGTGGTAAAAAAATCACACATTTATAAATAAAAAAAAAACTTGAAATCATCTGTGCCACAATTATTGGCACCCCTGATGTTAATACTTTGTACAACCTCCTTTTGCCAACAAGACAGCACTTAATCTCCTCCTATAACATTTCACAAGATTGGAGAACACAGAGAGAGGATTTTGACCATTCTTCTTTGCACAATCTTTCTAGATCATCCAGTGTCCTGGGTCCTCTCTTATGCACTCTTCTCTTTAGCTCTTTAGTTTTCGATTGGGTTGAGGTCTGGGGACTGAGATGGCCATGGGAGGACCTTGAGTTTGTGACTGCTGAACCACTTTTGTGTAGATTTTGCCACATGTTTTGGATCATTATCCTGCTGAAAGACCCAATGACGACCCATCTTCAGTTTTCTGGCAGAGGCCATCAGGTTTTTATTTAAAATATCCTGGTACTTCAAAGCGCTCATAATGCCATGCACCCTAACAAGGTTCCCAGGGCCTTTGGAAGAGAAACAGGCCCACAGCATCACAGATCCTCCACCATACTTCACGGTGGGCATGAGGTGCTTTTCGGCATACTCATCTTTTGTTTTACGCCAGACCCACTTAGAGTGTTTGTTGCCAAAAAGCTCAATCTTAGTCTCATCTGACCAAAGCACACGATCCCAGTTGAAGTCCCAGTACCGCTTAGCAAACTCCAGACGTTTACGTTTGTGAGTGTTAGTGAGAAAAGGCTTTTTCCTTGCATGCCTCCCAAACAGCTTGTTGGCATGTAGAGAGCGTCTGATGGTTGTTTTGGAGACTCTGTGACCCCAAGATGCCACTCTTTGATGCAATTCTGTGACGGTGAGCTTGGGAAATTTTTTTACTTCTCTTACCATCCTCCTCACTGTGCGTTGTGGCAAGATAAACTTGGGACCTCTTCCAGCCTTGTTTGTCACTGTTCCAGTTGTTTTAAACTTCTTAATGATTCCTCTGACTGTAGATACCGGCAAGTTAAGGCGAGTGGCTATTTTCTTGTAGCCATTGCCTGACTTATGAAGGTCGACACATCTGCCTTACTTGAATGGTGTGTTCTCTTGTCTTTGCCATGTTGACAAATGGGTAAGAGAATTAGGCCTCTGTGTCACGTCATATTTATACCCCAGGGAAACAGGAAATCATGAATTACTAATTAAAAGTCCCTAGATACCCTGACCAACCTTAGCAACTACAGAAAATATATATAAAAATAAATAAATAAAATTTTTCAGAGGAATTGTTAGGTGCCAATAATTGTGGGACACATGATTTCAAGTTTTTTTTTTTCTAAATGTATGATTTTTTACCACCAAAGTTATGTACTTAAATGAAAGGTTGGATTTTTCTCTTTTCTTGCATTTGGGTTCTATGTTGTTTTAAAAAAAAGGAGAATTTTTAGAAGTCCACGACCACATCTTAAACAGGGGTGCCAATAATTGTGGAGGGCACTGTATATATATATATATATATATATATATATATATATATATATATATATATATATATATATATATATATATATATATATATATATGAGACTTGGATATATTTTAGAGTAGTCTATGTGCAGCTCGTACAGCACTACAGATTTACTGTCCTTTATAAATAACTCAACATACAGACATTATTGTCTAAATAACTGGCAACAAAAGTGAGTACAACTTGATTAAACATGTCAAAACTGCGTCTAAAGTGTCTATTTTATATGAGCACCATTGATATGTAGTACTGCATTTATTTTCCTGGGTCTGGAATACACCAGAGCTGCACAGGTTGTTTCTGGGATCCTCTTCCACTCCTCCATAATAACATCATGGAGCTGCTGGATGTTAGACACATGGCGCTTCTCCACCTTCTGCTTGAGGATCCCCCACAGGTGCTCAATAGGGTTCAGGTCTGGAGACATACTTGGCCACTCTATCATATTGGCCACTTGGCCACAATGTTGTCAAACAAAAACCATATAGCCAGCTTGAGAGGAAATTCCAAAGTATACATATTTTATCAAATTTAATTATTCATTTATTAATTTAATAATAATCTTTACAATATTAAAAAAGAAAGCTGGATAGTTCATTTCAAGTATCCCACAATTGAACCATCTTGGCCAAAAAGAGAAAATCAATGTTACTGTTACTATTTTGAAAGGTCAGGAAGTTATTTAATGATTTACAAATGAACCACAACAAAGAGAATTAAGTAAATACTGAAAATGTGCCATAAAAAAAGCAAGAGAAAGTGTTGCACAAAACCAGCTAGCTGACAAAGATTATATTACAATAAAAAGTAGTTATATGTTTCCTAAATCTAAACTTAACCCAAACTCCAACTCTAACCCCAAATATACCCCTAACTCCAATTCTAAATCTGACGCTAATCCCAACTCTAACTCTAAATGTAACTTTAACCCTAATCCCAACTCTAACTCTAAATGTAACTTTAACCCTAATCCCAACTCTAAATCAAAACCTTAATATACCCCTGACTCCAACTAGAAATCTGACCCTTAAATCTGTCCCAACTTTAACTCTAAATTGAACTCTAACTCTAACCCCATCCCAAACTCTAATCCCAACTTTATCTTTAACCCTAACACTAATCCTAGCCCTATAACACTTATTCTAACTCTAACTCCAACCCTACCTCTAACCACACCCCAACCCTAACAATAATTATAACCCTAACCCAGAGGATGTGTTTATCTTTGAGTTTAGTTCTGTCATACATAATGAACATCTGAATCATGTAGGTTAGTAAATATTTGTCAGTGTTAAGTTTAAAGTGCTGCTAATGACAACAATTATTGTGAAGAGGACATTGTTATGTTGCTACTGCACAAACTTTGCATTACACATTTAACAGGTTGAAGTGGAAACCTGGTGAATGTTTGTTTTCACCTTCGAGCTGCTCTACTAGGAATGCTAAAAATGCTAATTACACTTCAATTGCCTGTACAAAGCCTGAACCAGAGCTTAGAAAGATTGTCATTGTTCTGAATATCAATGCAATGCAAGTGCATATTATACATTTAAACTAAACTTAAACCAGATCCTTTTCCATAAACACCATACACACACACACACACACACACACGCACACGCACACGCACACGCACACACACACACACACACACACACACATTGAGATTAAACATTTAATGTAATCTTTTTTTTAATAAGTCTCAGAATGTAAATTTTGAACACAAGCAATACCTTATTTAATATTTAATATTTTATAAAACATTCACTCTGTCACAACATTTCACACAACGTCCACTATACAAAATCCTGGACACTGGCAGTCATATGACTAATGGTTAAGATGATGTAATGATAAATTCAACAATAATTCATATTCAAAAAAAGAAAAAACATTAATATAGTTCATTAATATAATAGCAGAGTGTTGATGGTGAAAAAATTCACATGGCTAATCTCTGTGAAATAAAACAAAAAGTCTCATTGCTGGCCATCGGTCACTTGAAGAGAAAAAAAATGTGTGAAAAAATCAAAAAGATGAAATTTAATGTATTATAATGTACT
Source organism: Silurus meridionalis (assembly GCF_014805685.1). Taxonomy (NCBI): domain Eukaryota; kingdom Metazoa; phylum Chordata; class Actinopteri; order Siluriformes; family Siluridae; genus Silurus; species Silurus meridionalis. The sequence continues at coordinate 24,578,890 of NC_060888.1, read as the reverse complement.
ATATCAGATTTATGCTTTAATAACCACTACATTTCTATTAGTGTTATTAATGTCGAACATGCACCAAAGTCACAACATGCTACATGAGTAATTTATTGAATAGAGCATTAGGGTAGCTGAGATGAAGGGACATGGTGTTAACGTACATGTGGATGTTGTAATGATAGTATAAGTCTGACAAGCAGAGTTCATAAGTCTTGCATGATGGAAGGCATGTTTTTGTATTTTGGTAGAGATTAAATGTCCCCACTAGGATAGAAATTCTGAATGTTTATTAAAAAAGAAAAGAGCTCAAATATTTTCTTTTGGATGCTGAGTTTAAGGTTAGGTTTCGATTCATGTACTGATTGAATGTAAACCCTGTAAAGTCAAAAGAAAGTTTTCAATTTGTAGTGTAGCTCATGACAGGAATCACGCAAGTGTTGTGTGTTTAAAAGTGCATATGCTGATCCATTAAGACGAAATTTTAAAAGGCAAAATGTTAACGAGATGCGTGAGCTGCGTTAATATTTTAAGTTAATGGAAGGTCCTTGTAAGGATAGTAAGACAAATGTGTGTGTTTGTGCGTGAAGGGGATGAAGAAATGTAGATGTTTCTACTGTTTTACAGTGGTGTCAAATTTCAATTGTGTCAAATTTCATCTATAATTTAGCATTTTAATAAATGAATTAGTATACTGTCACAGACTAAATGCTTTCTATTTGCTATGATCACCACAAACATTGTACACTTTATACCTCAATACTTAACCAGATGAGATTTTTAAAGGCATTATTTAAAAATATGGTCTAATAAAATATATATATATATATATATATATATATATATATATATATATATATATATATATATATATATATATATATATATTTTTTTTTAATCTGACACTTCTCTGTTTTTCCTATTGTACAATTGACAGATTATGGCATAACTTTCACGGTGCACTCTGAACACTTTTTCTAAAATCAATATACACACACATTGTGCAACATACACGTGTGTATGAATAGCACGTGCTTGAAGATATTAAACATGACACAGAGGGTCTGAAAGAAATGTACACTGACACGGGTTTTTTGTTTTCAAGATGATGAGGTAATGTATCCTCCAGATATGACGGACGGGGTCATCTCCATGGAAACATCATCCACAGCTGGTAAAGTTGGCCGCATGGCTCTCAACCAATTCAGTCCGATTTAATGAGTGTAGCACAAAGGAACCTCCTGACAGATGTGGGTTATTAAGTGCAAGGTGTGCTGATTCATAGTTACATGCTACGTATGATTATAAGGTGTGCCATTGTAGGAAAATTATATAGAATAGTTGTGGTGCTTTTCTCTCTATTTTTGTCTCACGAGCTATTTTTTTCTTTGCCTGGAAATTAACAACACCAAGACTTTACCATGGTGGAAAACTTGACAGCTTTACCTCTGACTCTTAAAATTTGACACTGGAGACTCCTTCTATTAATGACAGGGTGTAAATGAAGGTTAATTTGAAGGATTAGTCACATAGATCGCATTTCCCTTGCATGTCCTGTGTATAAAGTTAGTATTAAAACAAAAGCATATTAAAGCAAACACATTGAAATACACCATGCAGCAGAGATTACTCTCTGGTCTACTGTTATTAAAAATGAACCAACAAATTCTGACCAATCAGAATGGTGCATGTAGTATAACGGATCGTAGCACTCACACTCTGAATCAGTTGGTGATGCGAATTAGCAATTAAGGAAGTCATTCCCGCTAACCCCGGTTCGGAATAAAGGGAAGTCATTTCTCCACAAATTCGCATGACATCTGAGAAACGGGATGACTGCATGTGCACAGGACAGCATTTTCCCCCTCGTATTAGCATATTCAAATTTGATCCCAATGTCTTTTTAATGTGGCCACGATGTAATTACAAACTCGGCGTTAACACCGTGTGTAAACGTGTTCTGTCCTCTGATGCTTCGTAAGCCATTTTTCCCTTCTTTTCCCCCCCGTTTCTCATTTACTCAATTGACCTTGACCATGCTTCTGTGATTCAGCCCATATTACCACCCCCAATTTTGTTTTCTATCTCTACCTCTCAGCTTGAAGGCCTCATCAGCAAAATAATCCCCATATCCTGATTATACCAGAAATGGCCATAGCACATCCAAATATCAATATTCAAATTAAAATAGAATTTATTGCATTATCTTGCTCTTCAGACCGACACTGTGATTTTTATTGGAGCCACGTAATTTACACGGACCTTTACAGCAGGCATGTCCATAGACGGGGAAATTTACATCTGAATAATTAGATACTCATCTCAAACTGAGAGGCGCTGTGGAGGAGATAAGTGTATGCTGAACCCAAAGAAGACCCTGGTGCTTTTTCACACACATGCGCTCCAAGTTAACACAAACACACATGCTTTCAGGCTACTCTAAAGAACAAAACAATAAATCGAACAATGTTTACCATCTTTGAACAAGTAGGAGCCTGAGACCAAAGCTTTACACATAAACGCTAAAGTGCTAAAGTTTCTACTAAAGTTTCTACTTAGCAAATCATGTCCCATTGACCAAAAAAATCTTTGGATTTTGTCTGATGTCAGTATAATTTTCAAATGTCCAATGGATTTTGTGTCATTTGTGATGTAAAAAAGATCCTCCTATACACTAGCAGCTCAAATTATTATTTAAAATATTCAATATTTCAGTAAAAATATTCAATATTTCAATATTTATTTACTATTTATTAACACTTTTAAAATCATGTTATTTTTAAGATGATATCCTCAACTTGATTATATTTTGTCCCGTGCATTGTAAATTTGAAAAACTATTTCTCTATTTTGATTATATTTTGATCTTTTTGCACTTCCTAAAAGCATCATATATTTCAGATTTTCTAAACTGGTAATATGCAAGAGTGTTCAGTACAAAGTTCACGCTACCATTTAACAACTTTAAGGAAAACTCATCCTTGACTTGTGCGTAAGATTCAAAAAGTCACATAACATCCCACTGCTTGGTATCTTTATAACACACAAAGATAGCTAACAAGATGTGCTAAACAGATTAATCATACAAGCACGAAGAAATACAATAATGTACAATAAAGTGAAAACTTCAACTGGATATCCAGATGTCACCCAGATGAGGATGGGTTCTTGTTGGTTCCTCTCAAGTTGTCATCATATTGTCTCAAGAGTTTTTTTTTATCATGACATTATACTGTCTGGCTCACTCATTATGAATAAAGTTATAGGGATACATTTAGAGGTACATATTTTATTAAATTAATTTTGATTTATTTATCTGTAAAACTGCTTTGTGACAATGTGAAATGTGCTATATAAATAAAATGCAAATGGTCCAATTGCATTTGAATCTGGTAAAAACAAAGATTGATACGCAACTGGCTAAAGCAAAATTAAAGGTGCTATATAGTAATAAAAAAAACAAAAACAAAGTCTACTCTACTGGAAAGCAAGGAGGTGATTGTTATGTATCATCACTCTAATGAGTGGAAAAACTCGTAAAAACTGTCCTATCAGTCACCCCAGGACTTTGAACTGAACTCCTTTCAAGACACTTTTTATTTGTACTGTATCACTATGTAATTATTTTTTATTAATCTATCCACTGTCACCCAGCACAGGATTGTTTCCATTGTAATTCTGACTTCTCACTTCCTCAGTTATCTCTATCTTGCACTAAAATCTACATCTCTAACCCGTCCTGTGATTAAATCCATTGTTAAAAGCACAAATAAAATATATTTTTCGAACTATTTGAGTCTCCTGACATGAACATGTGTATTGCTTCTTTAGTGTTTGATGGTGTTTGACCTTCTGCTGTTTCCACTTTACAATTGGCTGCTTTAAACTTTGTTGGTCATTCTGAAGAAAAACAAACTCAACTATGACTACTCAATTCCAAATACAACAGCGAAGACAAAGTAGGACTAATCTGGATATTTGTCCTTCTCAGTGCTTAAACAAACTTAAACAAAGCAGTTTGTTGGAGGAGTTTTGCCAGTACAGTGGGTGCATCTATACAAACAAGGGCACTTGGTCTTAAAAAAGAATGTCATCCACCTCCATGTGAATCCATTTGTTTCTTCTCCACACCGTGTCCCTCTTTGCTCTCTTTCTCCCCTCTGGAGATTGCCAGCCGCGGGAGCCGAAGATCAGGCCTCGCCAGGCTGCAACAAACGCTGACAACTACCCGGCAATTATCTGAAGGTAATTTCACTCAATGGACCTTAATTACAGAGAGGGAAATTGTACTCCTCCATTGTGATGCCAGGCACATGGGGTGCATTCCAAATCAGCCATCTTAAATAGCGGCCTGACGCTCATGGCTTCGCGAGCTGTCATCATTTCTCCTCCCTCCTCAGCTCCCGCCCAGGGTCATTACCAGGTAATTCTTAATCACTGACCTGCAGTAAGCTATTAATTGTAATCCTGCGAATTAAAGATAATCCTAATTAGGCTGTGGGGAGGAAATAAGTCAGGACTGGGAAATGTGAGTGCTGGGTAAGAGCAGGGAGAAATGGGGACGCACTGACACGCCACCTTCCATTTATCTGCTGCAGCTTCACCCCTCAGGAAAAGCCCTACTAATCACTGATGTGGCAAACACATTGAGAGATAGCTAAAAGAGGCTTGAAGCATTTCCCTTTCATTTACAACCACATTAAAGCTGTATGTGATTTTGGTCTATTCAAATCTACCTGCTTGAGCAAGGATTGTTTGCATATACCTTAACTTACAAACGTACAAATTTGTACATACCTGATTTACATCAACTTTGGAAATGCAATGGAAGAAGGTGGTTTGGTCTGATCAATCACCTTTTCTTTTTCATTGTGTAGGCAACCAGGTACATGTTCATATTCTGGCGAAGAGACCGCACCAGAATGCACTGTGAAAAAAAGGCCAGTGGAGGCAGTGTGATGCACTGAGCAATGTTTTGCTGGGAATCACTGGTTACTGGCTTTTATGTGGATGTTACTTTGACACGTCGCAGCTGCCTAATCACTGTATGGACTGAGTACTCCGTGGCAATGGTGTTCTTTAATGGCAGTAGCCTCTTTCAGCAGGATAATGCTTTCTGTCAGACTGTTTGAGAAACATAAAGACTTGAAGGTGTTCACATGACCTTCAAATTCCACAAATCTCAATCTGAGCATCTGTGTAATGTGGTGGACAAATAAATCTAATCAATGGAGCCTCTACCTCACAATTTACTTGAGAGATCTTCTGCTAATGTCAGATGCCAGATACCACAGCACATCTTTAGAGGTCTTAGAGACCATGCTGATTTGGGGTAGACCTGTTTTGGTGGCACAAGGAGAATTTACACAATAAATGAAGCAGATGGTTTTAATGCTATGGCTGACTGGTGTGTTTCAATGACATCTATAGGGTTTTCCACATAGGTTTAAAATTCAAGCCTGATGTCATAATTTCAACTTGGGAACTGGCCACTTTTTTAGGTGTGTTAGTAACAGCCAGCCATGGTGGTTGCTGATATGACTAATGTTTACAGCAGTTGGTAAGATGTAAATGGTAAGATGCTAAATCTTCAGGAAGCTCAAATAATCATCTTTTTGCTGATGATACAAACATGTCCAGTACTGTTATTAAAAAAAAATCATTCTAAGAGCCTTTCACTTCTAATATTTAGCCTTAACAACAGACAAGTTTACCTTCTAGTGGTTGGGATGCGGCACTCTCACCGCTGTTGCCCCGGTTCCCGGTCAAGGAACCGACCCCAGCCATTGGGGTTGTACAAGCCAGTGCACTCTTAGTGCCGGTCCCAAGCCCGGATAGATGGGGAGGGATGCGTTAGTAAGGGCATCCAGCGTAAAAACATGTGCCAAATCGAACATGCGGATCATGAATATGGATGATCCGCTGTGGCGACCCCTAATGGGAGAAACCGAAAGAATGTTTTACTCTAAATGTTCACATTAATCAATATAACATTATATACCTTCATGCCTGGCTCCTCATACAGTGAGTTGCAAAACTTCTGTGTATGCTAATAGATGGAAAAATCATTAATTAATACCTAATAATTTGTGTTGTATCTGTTTCGCTCTGTTCAGATTGAATCCTGAAGTGGCCATGATGTAGATCTGAAAGTTTTTTTAAATAAACATTCAACCATTCCGAAATCATTAATTGCTCTGATTTGTGATGTGAGCAAAATAAAATATAATCGCTGCTCCTTTTTAGTTTACAGATGAACACATAAATAACCATTCTACATTAAGGCCGTGATAGTGGCAGTCTCTCCTTCCATTATGTCTTATCCCAAACGCCATCTTGCTTTTATGAATGAAATGCAATGGTGTTTTGAATGGTCAATTTGCGCCCTTGCGCTGCGAAACCACATCGAAGTAACCGAAGCTCGCTATAATTAAATGACTGCTTAATCTCCATAGCTTTAATTTGATTCAGGACCTACACATTTAGTATTCCTATCTAATCCAGTTCACTTGCGCCTTCTGTCAAGCAGACAAACGATATGATATAAAACGCCGCTAATCGCCCCTGGAGGAGGGACGCCAGCTCGAACAGCAAAGAAAAAGATAAGCTCTGAACTGAAGGAGAAACCATATTGCTAACCAAGGCCGTAATTAAGAGCTCAACATCAGACAATAGTGACAGTGACATGATATTAGCAGTCAGAATAAATGTGTTCTTTTCAATATGAATATTTCACAGGATGAGACTAGGGTTAGACTGAAGCGATGTGCAAATGTGTGTATATAATGTGAGGACGTGACCAGAGAAATATACATAGTGTATAGAATATATATATATAATATATGTGTATAGAATATACACAGTAAATTAATTAAATGAAGACTTGTGATTAGAAACATAAAAGCTTCCTATTTGGAGTAGTGTGGAGTCTAAGTGTATCTAAGAGAACTGAACAAAATCATGTGACTACTGAAGGATGTTCTCTAGACCTATACTCAGAAGCAATGTAGATGTAATGATATTAAGTTAGACTAGGACAGGCATTTGACTACCCAAGGTAAATGTTCAGAGGGAACAGGGTACTGAGTATTCTAGTTACCTCAGGGAACAAACTGTTGGAGTCTGCTGGTGGTGGCCCGGACACTGCAAGGTGGCAGAAGGTCCTCAGGAAGTCTTCCAAAAGCATCCCAAAGATTCATTGTTGCCTTCCACCTTGCTCGTTGTTAGCTTTGTTGGCTAGCCTACATCTGTGGTACATGATAGCAAGGAAATTATACACCAGTGGAAAATTGAAAAGCAGCGCAATGACAATACATAGGTTCATAGGCTGAAAATGGTGCGCAATGAAAAATATCGATCATGTCACCAAATATATTAAAACTAAAGTTACGAGCCTGGTTTGAAAAGTAAAAAGTATAAAGTAGAGATATTTGTGTAAAAAACTGCAATGAATGAAAGTAAAAAGTTGAAAATAAGAAAAAATAAATGTTTAGTATTTGTACTTCATTACTTCCCAACTCTGGCTGCTATGACGTATTACAAAACTACATGGACGTAGGCATTTCCTGAGAGTCACAAAGAATATAGATTAACATGGCAAAGGTAGAGCTGCATCTTCCTGGAGACAGAACAGGAAATGAACATCTGGTTTTATTGGAACATTTTTTATTTGTTTGTTTTTTTGCACTACAAAGTCCTGTTTGTGAAAGGGCCGTGCATTAGACATCAAAAGGCACATAAGAAAATGTAAGATTTGCTGTCTGTCTGAACCAAAGGCATAAAAATGGATTATGTGCACCTTGAACTGCGTTGCATAATATTTTTTCCATTGTATTGTATTGCATTGAATCGCACTGTGTTGGATCGCACTGCATCATAATAGGGGTGGATCGTATTGCATCACATCAGTAGCTGCTTCATATGTATCTTTAATGTATCGCATCATTGGCTCTGCATCGAGATGCGAATGGCATCAGCCTCAGTTATGTAAATGCACATCCCTGAAAGGAAGGTGTACTGAAATTATTCTAGTGTGGTAAACAGGCTACTCTTTAGTTAAATGTAATGTTCTGAAATGTCTATGAAACAAATTGGTCTCTTCTGTTCCCTTACAAAGACAACAAAATGCATCTTGTTGTGTTACAATGAAACCATAAAGAAAGTCATGGTTTCTTTCTTGTAGTGCTCAGACAAATGAAGCATCAACATCAGTCCTGCAGAACTAAAGTGTATTTCGAAACTTTTTCTTTTAATTGTGCTCAGAGCACCTCAATTACCTCTACTCAGACCACTCGACCCTCAAACACCACCACCGTTTCCCTCCACCAGTACCGGCCATAATAACAGTCCCAGACTCCTCTTCTGAGAAATGTTAATGAACTCCTCATCAACTCTACTTCCCTTTTTATCGCTACAGTAAAAACAGAGGCAACCGCAGCCCATCGCTCCCTTCCCCCCGTGACATTTTCAAGCTTTCCTTAGTCGGAGCCACTTGTGGGAAACAAATAGCCTCTGTGAGCATGGCTTCAAGATTGAGTCCACCCCCTCCCGACACCATCATCCCCTCCACCCCACCACGCAGAGTCATTACGTCTGCCGCCGCCCATTTCCAAATTGAAAAATCGGAAACAATAAATGATAGCAAAAGCTGTTAATAACTGTTAAGAAATCACATTTGGAAAATTGCATTTAGGCAATAACCTTTTCTCGCTGTAATTAAATGACAGAAAGGTCTCCGCTTTTAATTAAGTCAGCGATTTACAGTTATGAAGCCATACTTCACTATGCAGATTAGCGCATGATAGGTCAGCGAACGGCCCGGCTGCGTTTTTAACGGCGCTGATCTGGTAATTACTCCGCTGTTTCAGTGGTGACCACGATGAACCTATGTCTCCACAGATACACGCATATACATACACACACACAGACTCAGCTTTCCTACTTGCTACACCATGATGGACGATCGGGATTAGTCGCTGTTCCGCCGGTACCATGTCAAGCGTCCTTAAATTAAAATGGATTCAAAATGAGGGGCATCAATGGAGGGGATAATGTTTGAGGAAGTCTGTGTGTGTGTGTGTGTGTGTGTGTGGGAGAGAGAAAGAAAAAGAAGGAGAGAATGTATGACTCTTAGACAGCAGGGGAATACATCATTGTCCTACTGGGACCTTTATTTCTGTCTCTTAGCAGTCATTGCTACAGGATTTATGGGAAGGAGTAAAATGTTAATGTTAGTGTATTTATAAACATATGATGGCATTTTATATCCAATTCATTCGTGTTACTTGGTTTACACCGCTCGTGAAAAGGAGGTTAAATACAGTTTCGGCTAGTGCCAGTGGCATCATTATAAATATTGCCTTCGCTTTTTATTTAGCTAACGCTGCCAATTAATAAAGCACATTGATTATCCATGTGTAGAGCCTTACTTTGGGAATGACTGCTGCAAAAATGTTTCCCAAGGCTCCTGATGTGGGAACATTTAAAGGTGGAAGCATAATTGTTTGTTTGGAAGGGTGTTAATTCACTATTTTCATTGGCCTCTGGGAACGTGACATTCATTAGACAACATAAAACTGTTGCCAGTGCAAATCGGGGCTAATAAAAGATGCCAGAGGTTGGGGCACTTGGATTGAGGAATTAGACGTATTTTAGGGTGGTCTGTCCTAATTATGGCACTTAGTTATTTTTTAAAAATCTGAGTGACTTCATATGGTCATATACAAACTATTTGAACAACACATTGGGACCCCTGATTTTTCCAGCAATATGTGGTTGTTTTTTCCCAAACTCTTACCACAAAGTTGCACATGATTATATAGCATGACTTTGGTTTGAAGTAGCATAAAACTTTCCTTCACTTGAACTAAGAGACCAGCATGACAATGCCCATGCACACAAAACCAGCTCCTTATGGTTTATATATGGTTTAGAGTGGTTTAGATCTTGTGTAGCCTGCTCTAAAGCTCTGACTTATGAGATAAATTGGAAAGCTCCACCTTAGGACTCCTCACCTCACCTCCACCTCAAGACTCCTTACCTCATCTACATCAGTACCTGTTGTAGATGTAGTGTAAGTTATACAATTTGACAAAAAATAAATTGAATTCTCACAAACCTGGAACACACACAAACACACCTATGCCTATATGTATGCGCTAATATTCTTTTAAAAACTGAATTGAGTGATGGTAGTGTAGTTTGTTTTTTCATACTTTCCCAATGCAGTCCCACCAATCCCTGATTTCTGTATTTAAACTCTGGGAAAAACATGATCATCAGTTACACAAGAATCAGTTTATGTTAAAATAAAAAAAAAAAAAGTAAAAAGCACAAAAGTGTGTGAAGCAAAACATATTTATAGGCTTAAAGGAAGAGTTTCCTGACCAGATGAAGGTGTTACTTATCTCTTGGTCTCTCTCGGTGAAGAAGCTATGAAGCGCAAAAAGAAACCTCTGAAAGTGGGTTCTTTTGTTTGTTTTTCTGTGCATCCCTGACCAGCTGCTAATGGAGATACATTTGAAAGCCTTACCGTCTGTTCAAACAGAGAAGCATGTTGACTGAGCGAGTATGCATGTGTGTGTCTGCTGTGAGTGTGTTTGATTACAGCTCATAATGAATCTGGCTCGGCTGTAAAGAAACTCAGGAGCGGGTCCCTCGAGTTCCCGCGAGGAGGCAAAATTATTATGGCACTCAGTGTGCATCAAGCACACCGCCCCAGATCGCTGCTGATATCAAAGGGTAATCCATCTTAGCAGCACAGCCGGCTGCAGACAGAGGCAGAACTGGAGTGTGTACGCTGACAGAGGAACCTGGGCAGAGTGTGTCGGGCTTGCAGGGAGACAGAGAGCTGCAGCTGGCACACACGGTGCCTGCAGCATATGTACCATCCCAAAGCAGATACGGCTGCCTTCAGCCCCTCCGCTCGCACCATCATTGATCAATGGAGCGTTACTGCAGCCATGAGAGTTGTATACATGTAGGAGAAAGTGAGGGAGATTAAAATATAGAGTCTTTCAACTACAAATCCACATGTTTAAGATGTTTACACCAGTTTACTGTAATCTTTTTTTTTACATCTCACCATCAGAAAAGTTTCCTTGAGCATCTGATTCCTTGCAATGGTTCTCCATGTCATCTCAGCTTTTAATTGCCACTATCTCCTCTGGCTTCTAGATGTTTCTACTAAAATATCGAGTTTAGAAATATACCAGGGCTTCAAATTCTTAATCAAATGATGTTTATCGAAAGAAATGCTTCCCTAATGAAAGCCAGGAGAGGTCTTTCTAAGTAACATTGCTACAAACAGTGACAATGCATTGAGCACTATATTCAACAAGGTTATATGGAAAGAATAAAACATAGAAATTACTTTTATACACAAATATCAATGATTGGGGGTGCATTGCCCCTTCCTGTGACTACCATCTTTAAGTGTTTTTTTCTTTTTTATGTTTCTTATGAAGCAGCATTAAGTCAAACATTACAATTTATATTTCTTAAAAAATACTAAAAAAAAAACCAAAAAAACCCAAAGCTTTCATGATGACTAAAACATATAGTTTTAGTCATCATGAAAGCTTTGGAGTTACAGATTGACAACAATGCACTGGAGACTCCTTCCATAATGGTAAAGTAAATGTTAGATAAATCAAAGGTCAACAATGACATTGTTGGGATGAAAACAATTTATACATATATAAATATATATAAAATGTGTATATATATATATATATATATATATATATATATATATATATATATATATATATATATATATATATATATATATATAGAAAATTTGCCAATGTAAACATTCCAAATAGACAAGACTAAGATCAGATCTCTTAGTGAAGATTCCTTTATAATATCTTGGTTATACAGTGCTGGTGAATTCTTGATTGGTCAGAAAGTCGTAGTTGCAGTGAAAATCAAGTGTTTCTTCTCTCTCTGATTTCCAGTGACCAGTGCTCCTGTGCATTTCTTCTCTTCAGACCTGCCTAATTAATCCCGACATCCTGCCTCTGGATGGAGTTCTTTTCAATTGGAGACCACTTTGTGCAGCTAAGGATGGTTTTTACTATCAATTTTAAAATGAAAAACTACAGTCAACAATGAAGTAATTATTTAACATTTTTGAAAGGAATTTCCAATTTTATTTTGCATTACACAATATTGCTTCTTCATCCACACCTTCCTAAGCACCAAAGTGTTTTTTCTCCCACCTTTCCATACCTACTAGTTGCGACTCTGCTTCTTGTGTTTAGTTCTGGTTATATCTGTGGCTATGATGAAGGTTCTGGTTGTGGTTCTGGCATCTCTCCCACTCTGAGGAACATCTGGCTTGGCCGAGTTGAGCAGTGTGCCGGATATGCAGCATGGCAGGAGCAGCTGGAACAAGTGCTGTTGGAGGTGAGTGCGTATGATAGGAACAGAAGCCCCATATGCTGATCGAGCTTGAACCAGAAGGCCTTCAGCAGCCTGGCCACGTTCAGCATGACTGCAGCAAGCACAATCCAACACAACTCTTTCTCACACACACTTCATATTAACACTCCCTGTACTCAAAGATGTAATTAAATGATGTGGTAGTGGCTGCAACATGAATAGTCATTGCAAGTCAACACATTTAGTTCTTCTGACGTGCCACTAATATTTCAGTAATCTTGATAATTAACACCAAAATTCCTTTTTTTTTTACCTTGTACACTTAAATCATGTCCTGTAACTATTTATGAGCATAAAACATTTATAAAGCAATCCAGCTATAAAGGCCCAGCAGTGGCAGCTTAGTGATGGTGGGATTTGAACTCATGACCTTGTGAACAGAAGGCCAACATCTTCACCACTGAGCTACCCCTGCAGCAAAAAGATGATCATCATTGGTTGAAAGTGAGAACATCAGCAGTCAGCTTCTGAAAGGCATGAATGGGGATTGAAGCCATGATCTTCGGTTCATGAGACCAATGCCTTCTCACTAGACCATCAAGCATGTTGCAAAACCTAATTTATCAGCTCTATTTAGTGGAAATGGACACAGAGAAGTTGTCATTAATAGATATCTATGAAACAATTCCAGAAAAAAGTCATGCATTATTTAAACTAAATGATCTATAGAAAACAGTTTTTTTGTATCCACAATTTGCAACAATTCCTTTTTGAAACACTTATTCTACAATTTAAATTTAGAGAATGAAGTATTTTCTGGTCATGAACTAGATCTTGAGAACCGTAAGTCCTGTTTGTACAATAACATCATACAGCAATGCTTCATATATCATTTATGCAATGTTTTTTTGAAGATTTTTTGAAGATATGGCATATGGTCAATGCTTTTTGACATATGATTTGAAGGTTATAAGATTGAACAACTCACCATTTTGTGTCTTGTTATATTAAATTGTATTATTTCTCTCACCACCTCTACTCTTCTTCTCTCTTTCTCTCTGTCAAGTTAAACATGATTCTGAGGTACTAGTGACCAGGGCTCCTGCTTTCCTCTCTTCGAATACTGACGCTCTGCTTAATCGTTTGAATTCTGTTGATAATTAATATCAACAGTCTGCTACAGTGGCTTAAGACTGCAATTTGCATGATCAGTTCTGCATTTATGCACCCATCACTAAACAGAACACCTCAACAATGATAAAACTATAATGAATGGCCATTTTGTGCCACTCAGATAAGATCGGGTCCTTTTTGGAGTCTGGTTCCTGTCAAGGTTTCTTTCACATATCTTAGAGAGTTTTTCCTTCATACAGTTAAACTAATAAGGAACAAACTTTATAGCCATTAAACGTATACATTCAAACTTCATAAACCTTTTATTCCTGTAAAGCTGTTTTGGTACAATGTCTATTTTTTTAAAACTGAATTACATTGGAATTGTGATTCTGACTCCCACCAACAAAATGATGTATGGACATTAACATATTCTTTAATCAAACATCTCAATATTTTATATCTGGTGTTGTTTTACTTGTCCACAAAGCTTCAGTCGTCTTTCAATGTTCCAGTCCAAGGAAATCTTGATTCTCCTGGACAGAACTACTTTATCGTGCTGATGTAATGCTTCAGTAATTACTCAGACCATGAGGCTTGCGTCTGATGAATCGCGGCACGGTGTTATTAATCGGTGCCGGAGGTGGAAAGTGAAACTTGTGTAAGGTCACACCTCAGAGCATGGTGCACACAGCATCTTTCATTTCCTTAGGGCACAATCAGAGCAAGTTATTATCAGTAAGGTAAAGAATAGCTGTGTGATCAATTACAGATAAAAAAGACCCATGGATGATGTAAACCTCCATAAGTAATACAATGAATAGGATGATGTTTATAGAGACAGTATGCACTTATGTAATAATTATCAATTTAAACTCGGTGCATGTTTTCATTTTGTGTACAGTGTACAAACATGCATATGTGTGTGTGTGTGTGTGTGTGTGTGTGTGTGTGTGTGTGGTCTTTCTAAAAGGCGCAGTGACAGTGTTGACCACCACAGCTGCACCAGTCTCATTCACAGTGCCAGAACACCTCTAGCCTGTGCCAACCTGCACCTATCCATATGTCCAACCCACTCCACACACACAGGCACACACACCTAACAAATCAAATTTCGATCATTTAAAAAAGTCTACTTCCTGTAAACTACAACACAAACGATACATCTTTGTATAACCTTTATATTCACCATACACATACAAGCCAAGATGTCTTTGTCCTTCCTTCCCTACAGACGGTGACATTTGTAAAAAATATTCTCTAAAACTTGAACAGCTCCGGTGTTCTTGTGTACGTATCGTATGCGAGTTAAAGACACCCTTTTTTGGGCAGAGAGCGGCAGATTTGCCTGGATAGCTGCTGCAGGCCTGTAGGGAATGGCGGTTTGAGGCATATGCTGCCTAGCGGGTGAATCTGCTTTTGTTCCAAGTCCTTCTCTCACTCCCTGCATACATGCCTGGCACTGAGCTCAATAACATTAGCATGACCTTAGCCCGTTAACCTGGAGCAAACTTTTCCCACTCATACATCAAAAAAACGAGATTCTGCCCAAGTGTGCGAAGAAAGACTCGCTCCCGAGAAGGACCGAGACAGATCGAACGAAAATTATTATCAGACGTAGGAAATTGTCTGCACTGTAATGACCCTGAGAAACAGCATGAGATTTACGTCATATTTGCCTATTAGTGGTGAAACAGTTTGATTTTAGGTTTAGGGTTGTTTTTTTTCACAGTTTTTACATATCAGAGTATCATCATATTAAGAGTATATAATATTAGATGCTCCACATAAAGAGATGATTTTGTTGAAGTTTGAATAGTGACATTTTCTAGAAGACGTAATATATATTTCGCATTTATGGAAGGAGTCTCCATTGTCTACACATTGTACCAGTCAAAAGTAATGTCTAATTCCAGCTGTTTTTGGGGACCATGGCGCAAGTAAAATCAGAAAAGCTGTTTTTTTTTTTTTATTTTAAAACATGAAAGCTTTATTGCTTTTAAATAAAATTGGCATTTGTAGGAAAATTGCTGTTTTATACAAATATTAAAAAATGTTTTAGTACTCTCCTTTATGTCTGCTGCTGTGTCACACCACCTTTTCATTGATTATTTCTCAATAACCACATTGTCCCCATAATGTTGGATTCTTTTTTCTAGAATAATGGTTTCTTAATATCCTCTCAAATCTCGCTGCAGTCTTATATGAAATTTTATCTCGGAAAGAGTCACTAGAAAAGATGTGTATGCAAACCCTTAACTTTGTACCGTTATATAAATGATATAAAACTATAATGAGTGGACATCAGGTGCTACCGAGATGAGAATTGGTTTTCTTTTCAATCTAGTTTCTCTCTTTCCATCTTGGGGAGATTTTCCTTGCCACAGTCACCACTGGCTCACACATTAGGATTAGGATTAAACTCTGTAAAGCTGCTTTGGGACAATGTCAATTTTTAAAAGTGCTTTATAAATGAAATGGAATTGAATTATATATAAATTATAAATAATATATAAAATATAAATAAATGTATGCAAATACTTTGCCAAGTTGTTGCCCATCTCAAAAATGTCAGATGTAAAAACAGAAAGAAAAATCACTGTTGAAAACACTGTCAAATACTATAGAATAGTCATCACTTTTTCAATGAACCATCATTGTGAAAAAGCTGGTCAGCGGCAGGACTGTCAAATTAGTGATGTCACCTTGACTGTGAAACCCGGTCCTGTGATTATTATTATATATTGTGCTAATATTTTTATGATGTCGCTCACACTATCACACTATTCCCTGTTACAGATGAATAAAATAATAATAATAATAAAAAAACATAAATAATAATAATAATAATAATAATAATAATAATAATAATAATAATAATAATAATAATAATAATAATAATAATAAATTAGCTGTAAACAGAAACTCGGATTTCCGAGACAAAAGATCAGTGATCAGTGTTTTCATTACTACTAGCTCACGATTGTAACTTTGGCGTGTTTTGAGACCCACTTGAGCTTCTCCAGTTTCCAAAATGCAGTCAGGAGAAAGCTGCCAGGACCATGCTGGGGGTTAAAATCCAAATTTATCACAGTCTCTGGAAATTTTGGAACAGGATTTTGGTGGTAGCTGAATGGGCGACACAAACAAAATTAAATTAGGCATAAAAAGGCGGTCTGGGCATCAGGCATTTAAATGGTAATAAAACTAAAAGGCCAAATGTTTATTGAGAATCTGAGCAAGAAACAAATCACAGGATTGGATTTATTGTCTGATAGATGGATATAGATATACATTTGATACCTTTGTAATTCGAGCTTTTGTTCCCTGAGTGCTAGTTTTATTTCAATGACCATATATAATATAAACATGTATATTGTCTGTGGGAACAAATATAGACATTGCCACAAAACAGCTTTTCGGAAATCTGGATGTAGACTGAAATCCCTGATGAGCAAACCAGGAACAAAAGTGGCAAGTGAGATGACATGAGGAAGAAAACATGGAAGAATAAAACATTGGAGCATGCTGTTATTGGAAAAGAATCAATTTCCTGGAGTCAACAGTAATTCTGCTTCATATCTGGCCAAATTCACATCACACCAGTGTTTTTTTCTTTTCCTAGAACAACATACTACCACATTTACATTTTAAAGAAAAGGAATAAAGCTGAAAGCAGGGAATGATTGTGTGTCCTTAGGTTTTAAGGGTATTTTATATTAGCTTATATAAATATGCGATAAGCAACTTTGGATTTTTGATTAACGTTGCATTTGTTCACCAACCAGAACTTCAGCAGATTATTTGACTCTGTATGTAAACAAATCCATGGAGATTTTGCGGAAGTGGCAGCTCAGTGGTTAAGATGACTTCTAATCTGAAGGTTGTGAGTTCAAATCTCTACCACCAAGCAGCCTTACTGGGCCCTTGAGCAAGGCCCCTTAACAATTCAGCTGTAAGTCACTCTGGAAGATGAGCTTTGCCAATGTGTGATTGTAGAAAGAGACTTGATCTGTGAAGTCAGCTGAGATTCTGTGTGGAAGGCATGGGGAGGTCAGTGCCAAAACTTTGTTCATTGTAGAAAAAAGAGTGAGATGGGAATTTAACAGGAAGTTTAAATATGCTATATTGGAAATCCCAGCATTTCCAGTAAGCCACAGTCAAAGCACTCAAGCAAGCCCCTTAACTCCGAACAGCTCCATCTATTCTGAGCTCGAACATTTTGCATTCAGACAAGAATTGCAATCTGATGTATAATTAAACCGCACTCCAAAATGAGCAACACCACTGTCTGCTCAGAGATGGGCTGAATTGCACTTTTGCAACAAATATTCATTTTAGAAAAAATAGCAAAAAAAGAAAGGTTATTAATTCCTGTGATTGCTTACTAAGTCCAGCTAAAGAGCAAATTCCTAATTTTACTCCCACTCTGTTTATTAGTGGCTGAATTAAAGATTAACCTTTTAAAACTGTCTGGCATTTACTCCGTCCCCTCAAATGCAAAATTAATTCGCATTTTTTAATCATTAGTTTAATTTCCAGCGTGATACTTTTGTTCCTTTGGCTGTTGAACTGTTACGGGGTGTTACAACCCTTCAAATTGTTTGCCTCCTGCTGGTGCGGCGTTTTATTATTATTTTTTTTAATCATAATTTATTTTTCGGAATAATTCATTAAGTATCATTAGCCAAGCGTGGAGGATCTCATTTAGCATGGAGGATCTCTTTCTTATGTGGGCTTGACACACAATCAAAGTTTTTATCGGTGCAGAAAATGTGTGATTTACACTCATCCTTATAGCAGTTAGTGGCTATCTGAGTATGGTACATTGGCTTGTGCTGCTCTTAGAATGAGGATTTAATTAAATCATGGCTTTAAAAAAGCAAAGCAGAACAATACGGAGCTGAAACAAGAAATGATTATGAATTCAATTAAAGGATTAACCCAAACGTGGCATGACTGACATCACAGAATTATATCCATAAACAACATAAACATAAACCGCTGAACCATGGCAGAGATTTTTACTTATACTATACAAGTATATTACTTTCACTCTGTAGGAAGTAAACTGTTAATGTGCACATTTTCCTCTTTTTGCAGCAGAAGTGTTTGCAGTTTCATACCTTTTGCTACATTTACAATATGATTAAGCATTCAGAGCTACTTTTAAAAATTTCTGTCTGGGAATGTGATATTATACGAATGCCATTTCACTGCATCAGTGAATCATGAAATAAATCCAGACCTCCGTTGTACCACCATGTTATCCAAGATGACTACTCAGCAATATGTTTGTATGCATGTGTGTGACTAAACAGTAAAAAAGAAATTGCTTCCAGACACATGATTTAAAAAAATATATATTAATATTATAAGTGATGCATCTACCAAACGTTCTGATCAAGATAATTATTTGAGGCCCTGCTTACAGTCAGCATTTTTTTCAAACATGAGTGAAGTAATGAGGCCTACAGATTGTATTTTGAGAACAGGCGAGAGAGCGACGTAGAGCCACACAACACAAGTCCATTAAAGCAGCTCTAACCTCCTCCGACCCTCATTAAACACACAAGCATGCCTTGTTAAAGGACAAGCCAGGTTTGTGCTTAATGACCTTGAAGTAAATGTAATTGACTGGGCATTACCATCCAAAAAGCCCCACAGCATATACAATGTTTACCATAGTCGTTTTTATTTTTATACGCAACATCTTATAAGTACTTTTAAATGCATGCTTTTTGTTATACCTTAGTGGCTATAAGACTTTGTGTAGTTTAAATAATATTAAAGAAATCATGACCAATAAAGCTGAATAACAGCTATCAAACTGTATAAAGTATCACAGAAATATTATGTAGAAAAATACTCTTTGTACAAGAAAATGGAAGGTGGGCACTATTTAGAATTGAAAAAGATATTTTATTTAGTGGGTCTCCCAGTAGGATCCAGGGACCTCCTAGTTTTGTGTGGCATAGTCAGAGAGTCTGTGATCGATTCATTTATTTATATTTATGAATATTGAGATGGCCATAAAAAAAGCAATCTATTAATATCAAGGTATGTTGCAAAGAAATGCTGGTACAAAAGTGGAGAATTGTGACCTGAAGACAAAATAACAAAATCTCTTTAATTAAAAAAATAAGTAAATTGTGCAGTAAGCATAAATAATAATAATAATAATAATAATAATAATAATAATAATAATAATAATAATAATAATAATAATAATACAATATTTGGTATTATGACATTTTTCTTCAATTTTATATGAATTTTCTATTCTTCTTTCTATTGTTTTCTTTCATTTGGTTTTCTATTTAAATTGGAAAACAGCTAGTACATTTTACTGAGCATCCTGGAGAATCTGCTCCAGTATGTTGCATTCTCTACAAACATACAAACATTTTTCCTTCCCTTCTTGTACCAAAAATTATTAAGATAGAAATCTATAACCAAATGTGTACTATTTGTGTAGGCAGGTTCTTGTGAAATTTGTTTTTGCAGTGTAGAAGTGCTTTAGCTCCAGGGTCCCAGGTTCAATCCTGAGTGAGGGTTGCCATCTGTGCATAGTTTCTGTGCATGTTCTCCCCATGTTCTACACATTCTCCAGTTTCTGCCTACCTTCCAAAAACATACTGGTAGGTGGCTTGGCTAGAAAATCTGAATAATGCAAAAAGTTTGAGAAATCCCATTTGGTTGTACTGATCAAATTGGAGCTGTCCGTTCAGCACCACCCACAACACACAAAAATCTGCTTTATTGTCCAAGTATGCCTAAGTAGTCAAGGAATATGCAAACAGTTTGGAGCAATCCAGCTGTGCAATTTTATTATACAGGCACTGCACAAAAGTACTGGCCTAAATAAGATGTAGACTATAAGAGACACGATTACACATGAACCAGATGACCAATCATAGAAAACATACACACTGGCCTGTGACAGAAAGTGACATTTTAGTCAAGTGAATGTCCAGTTATGTAAAGAAAACAACATTGCACATAGGTATGATATTGCATAAAGTAGGGAAAATAAAACATATTGTAGTACATGTATGCCGATTAGTGGGGGGGTTTCCTCCCATTAGATATACAAGAGTCTAGTTTAGTGGCATGAAGCACCAGTGTGAAATGAATCATTTAATTACTTTAAATG
The DNA here is from genome assembly GCF_014805685.1 of Silurus meridionalis. Classification (NCBI taxonomy): domain Eukaryota; kingdom Metazoa; phylum Chordata; class Actinopteri; order Siluriformes; family Siluridae; genus Silurus; species Silurus meridionalis. The sequence continues at coordinate 24,558,252 of NC_060888.1, read as the reverse complement.
TCTGATTTATTGACTTGATGGTTACGCATTAACTGATAATCAGCAGAAGTCGTTCTTTTTGTTAATGTAATTGTTTAAGCTATTATTTAGTGGTTTTTGGGTTGCCAAAAAATGGACATTGTCTCAAAGCAGCTTTATACAGATAATGCGGTAATAAAATATTTATAAGATTGTTCTTTATAGATGTAAGTTTGTCCATGATGAGCAAGCCGGCAGCAGCTGTCACAGGGTAAAATGTATGTGCATGTTTAATAATGTTGAAGAAATATGAGACTTGATTTTGAGGTAATCAAGTATGATCTTAAATGATAAAGACCCTTCACTAGAAATCTTCCTTATGGATTTTAATAAAAGGAACACTTTAAGAATTTAAACCAAAATTTATAAATCAGTCATATTTCAAATTACTACCAGTTTAACCACCCCGTGTGTTATTCGACATTATTTGATGTTAGTTCCTGGGACATTATACAGTATCAGAAAATAAAAACTGTAGCCTTATAACCATTAACATTTTTTATTGATGGATTGGAGCAGTCTGGGGTACATCATTTGGGCCTTTTGTGTATATCGTTAAGTTAAAGTGTTTTTTGTTTTCAGACACACTACCTTGGGTTTAGAGAAAAGCGTTAAAGATAATTTGTATGAATGGCCAAGGTAAAATATTTCAAATAAATGTAAAAAAAAAAAAAAAAAAGAGTATGTTGAGAATATAACAAGAAAGGATACAACTTGGACACTTTTCTTCTGAGCGAGATAACTACCTTGTGATAGCATATATATATAAGATTACTTATAATCTTATACTCCAGTGCTCATGCTAGTTCTCTCTCTCCAGTGTTCTGTATTGTTGAAAGATTTATGATCAAACTCTTGATGTCACCCAAATGAGGATGGGTTCCTCTTTTGAGTCTGGTTCCTCTCAAGGTTTCTTCCTCATTACATCTAAGGGAGTTTTCCTTTGCCACAGTCACCATGGCTGCTCATTAGGGACAAATTCACACCATTCACCATCACTGTTGATTTCTGTAAAGCTGCTTTGAGACAATGTCTGTTGTGAAAAGCGCTATATAAGAACTATATATATTTATATATATATATATATATATATATATATATATATATATATATATATATATATATATATATATATATATATATATGTGTGTGTGTGTGTGTGTGTGTGTGTGTGTTTCTTTTCTTCTCCGGTCTAGACTCAGCTTCTGACTTTGCTTGTATGTTTTATTTTCTGTTGCATTATTCCGCTAGAGGGCGATGGATGACCGTGGGTTTTATTTTTGTGGCCTGACAAAAGTCTTCACGGGACATTTATCACAGCAATTCTTCTCATTTCATATATCACTGGCATCTTTCCTTGGTGGGACCTTCATTTTAGTGTAAAACGTGATCTCCAGACCTGAGTAAGACGTTAAAAATTGTCAATAAATAGCTTGGACTGGGCTACACCTCAGTAAACATGTATATATAAAATCCAAAATGTAGATGAACATAAAATGAACTTGACCCTGTTAAAGGGTTTATTAGTGATTGCTAAACCAGTCGTACAACAAGTATTTTAATGTTTAATATTTATTATAATTTTTGTTTTTGTAAATTACAAACTGTAATGATCTTTTTCAGTACCCTATAACTGTTAGTATGTTTTGTGTGTGTGTGTGTGTGTGTGTGTGTGTGTGTGTGTGTGTGTGTGTGTGTGTGTGTGTGTGTTTAATTATATGCAATGCTATATAACCAGGCCACCTCATAAAAAGGAAAACACACCAGTCTTGTGCACGCGCTGTGGGGTCATATGCAGGGTAACCGGATGTAGATGTAGTGTTGTGTTTTTACAGACTGTACACACACACACACACACACACACACACACAGGTCAAGTGCACCAGACAAAGTGATTTTTTTTCACTATACTGTACCGGCACGTTTCCACTAAAATCACCGAGCATCATTTAACACATGCAGCGTTAAACTGCTCTCACGTTTATCAACCCTGTGTGTGTGTGTGTGTGTGTGTGTGTGTGTGTGTGTGTAAAGGTCGGGTATGTTAGGAGACACACTGCTCCAAGGTGTTAATTTTCTTTTTTGAACACGGCTGGTTTTTGGAGCGCGTTTTCAATATTTCACAAAAACGACTGGAGAGGAAAAACGGAATAAAGGGATGAGGGAACTTCCTGTAGTCTGTTATGTGTTTAGTTTGTAAGTGATTTAAGAGGTGGATGGATGGATGGATGGATGGATGGATGGATGGATGGATGAATGGATGGATGGATGGATTTGGGTGAATGGATGGATGTACTTAATACCAATAAAAAATGTATTCATATTAAGCTCCTATTATGGCCTTGTATAAAATAAAATAGATGGATGGATGGATGGATGGATGGATGGATGGATGGATGTACTCGTGGATGAATGAATGGATAGATAGATATTCTGGTTGACTTTTAACAAATGCTTTCGTTGTTAAATATTCGAAGAACAATGAAGATTTGATTTTCAATCTTTTCATAGAAACAATCAATAATAAATCAATAAATCAATAAATAATAATTAATCAATAATAATCAACTGCTTGTTTTTCAAGCGGCATTTTAGCATTACAGCATCGAATTACTTTCTTCTCAAATGCTTAACAGATTTCAGTGTATCTTCGTGTCTAATTTCAATTCGGCTCAAAACACGAAACACTTCCGACTTTTTAACTTCTCTGAATTTCTATTTTATTTCCATTAAAATATGACGTCATCATTATTGGAGTAAGTCATATCAGTGAACTGTACCCGGTTTATACTCAGCTGGTTGCAAATAAAGACTGTAAGTGTTTTCATGACTGTGCCGAAACCACAGACACGATTTCAGGTGCTACTGTGCTTCCTCTAGCTTTGTCTTCCTCTCCATATGCGCACATCTGCCACATCTGCAGCCTTATTTGTAATTATTGCCCATCATGTGGTCTCCGGCTATGAATGAAGAGTCTTTTAATTAAAGCCATATTTAAGGTTGTGTCTCGGCCAAGAGCTTTGAGGCAGATGGTTTTGTGCTAGCAGTGTGTGAGCTAAAACACACAGATATCTCTGGAGCTTTCGAGCTGACAGACCCGAATGCGTCGGTTTTAGAATAAAATAAAATACAGAAGACAAAAAATAAATAAATAAATTGTATGTCGCATACAGAGACCAGATTTCTAAAAAAAAAGGCATTTAAAAATATTATCTATTCATCTAATAAACATAATAATAATTATAATTATAATAATTATAATAAACATAATAATAATAATAATAATAATAATAATAATAATAATTTTAAGACAAAAAATATTTTTACATAGTTTATTTAAACGAATTTAGACTTTAAATCAAATTCAATGTGGAATATTCACTCAACAGATCGAACCTCCAAAATATTCATATCAAAATAACTTTATTGACCTGAATTTCACATTTATTAAAATGATAAAACCGCATAAAGCAAATTCGATTGTATGATGTAATTCGCATTAACGTTTCTTGACGTTGTGCATTTATATATCGCATTAACATCGGATTCAGATTGTGAGTTGAAGAAACAGATTCTCGGGGAATTTCTCGTGCTCGAAATGCGCTTGAATTTATTTTTAGAGCACGAGCTAACTAAAAAAAAATCAATCTCCAAAAATTTACTTGATTTTCAAATAAAAATTATTTGTGATATTTGAATCCGACAGCTCTCCTTTGCATTGTGATTTCTTCGGGATTTCTGCATTTCTGATGTCTAATCTATTTCTCAGTTTTTTCTCTAATATGCATGTTGTAGCCATAATACGTATAATCCTTTTTCCTGCCAATAGTTAAACCATAGAACAATAAAAAGGACATGCAAGAGTTTTTTTTGTTTTCATACGTGCACATGCATGCGTGCACATGCATCCCGAAGCATGCATGCACTTACAAACCCTCAAACACACACACACTGTATATGTAGTATCCTGTCTAAGCAGAAGAAATCCTTAAAGAAATCTAATTGAGCTGAGAACCAAACGCGAGTTGTTCCAGGTGTTCACTTGATGTCCAAAGATGGCCATCAATCATGCAATCCAGCCACAATCTCCTTACACAACTCCATCCACAATTTTAAATGGCCTGACCCACTCGAATATGAATGCATTCATTATTAATCGGACATGCAGTCCAGCATGAGCATTGCTTTTTCCCTTTCAGTGGATGCTTTATATTCCATTTCTTGCAAGATTATTAGCTTTGCAGCCTCACAGCCACTGGGAAGCTGAGGGTAAGAGAGTGGGGGGGCATTAGTCATGTTTGTTTAACTCCAATCTTGCATGCCTTCTTTGTTCGCTGTGTCCTATAGTGTAAAGCTGATTTCTGACAGAGGGAAATAGCTATAATTTTGGTGCATATTGGTCCTTATAGGCCTCCCTGTGGACAGGCAGCTTTCCCCAGTGAACGGGTTTGGACCGAGGCACCTGGAGCAGCGCAGCTAGATTAGCATTGATATGGGTTTAGTGGAAATGCAATCTTTTTAAATCTTGGTGAGCTGCGGGTAGATAATTACACTTTCAACAAAATTGCCAAGGGGTCAGCATCCCCAGTGGACCTCCGAATGCACTGATTCTCTAACAATGGAGTGTAACATGGAGCAAAGCAGTGTCTGAAATTATAATGTTAATGGAAAGAGTCACCAGGGAGGAAAGCCAAAAAGAGAAAAGGGAGAAAAAAAAACAACAATTCACTACCGAGCTGTGTGTTAGACACACTAGTCTGATTCTTTGCCTAATTTAGGACAATGGGATCATATGTTGGAGCAGAGATTTGGATCAAGAAGGCTTGGATGGTGTGTACAGGTGGTCTGGAGGGAGCAGCGTGAACCATCTCTTCATCAACAGATGGGGTTTAAAGCTGCTGATCTGGTGTTAGTTAGCAAACAATAAGATAATTATGTCAACATTTGCTACTAATGCTACTTTAGACAACGATTTCACTGCAGTTCAACGTTAAAAAAACATCCCTCACCAAACCATGGTAAAGGAACTCTTGTGCTACAACCTGGTTCAGCCAGACATCATATTTGCACAAGAGATGGAGGATATGATTAAATTACAGGCAATTATGACACCGTGCACATTATTACTCTGTACTTGACTGCCTGGGAACTTGGGTGGCATCCAAGTACAGGGACAGATGCCTGGCTCCTGCATGCTTGCCTTCTACCAACATCCATATTTCACTCGGTTTGTTGTAGACCACAGACATTACACCATACAGCTGTCTTTTTAATGTTATATAAATGTGTACAACAAATCAAGTTATTAATCTTTGTTTAAAGGCTTTGGTTTTTGATGAATTGTTTCTCTATTGAATCCAGTTTCATTCGGTATATTCATAAAGAACATTGCTTTATCAATATTCATCAATATAATCATTAATAAACAAGACCTGCAGCGCCTAAAAGGAATTACCTTAAATGGTGAGCAATAACAAGCTGTGATTAAAAGATGAAAAGCAGGAAGCATGTGTTTTTCAGCTGTGGAAGCAGCTACAAGGCCATTTATGGCAAAGGAATGCTCGACTGAATTGTTGGCTATCATTATTTCCTGATTAGCTTATAAAATATTTTAGAAAAGGCGACATTGCTGTTGTCTTCTGTGTATTTTTCTCTTTCTAAGTCATATGAAAGAATTTTTTTGCGCAAGTTTGAAACTCATTTTAAAATGGAAACAAAATAATTTGTATCCCTGTTTTTTAGTTTGTCTTTGTTTGGTTATTGTATATTATATTGACTCTCAAATCTTATCCTCCATAAGAAGTACAATCCTTCCTTCATTTTCTCACTTTACAAAAATACACAGGGGGGACTCGGGTGCAAATCAGATATGGGACATTTAGAACATTTACTTATGTATACACAGCTGAAGAGGTGCATACAGCGAACATCACACACACACACCACACACACACACACACACACACACACACACACACACACACACACACACAAACACACACACAATGTTAGTAGTAGACTGATAAGAATCAGAGCAAGCAGAAGTTTGTATATATATATATATATATATATATATATGAACATGATTTTACCAAGTTTAAAATTTAAACTGTGTAAGTTAAATGTAAAAGGAATAAAAAACACACTGGTGCTGCACTGGATATAAAAAAAAGCAAAGAAAAACTTTCCCTACGTCACGATTTCATCAATAAAAAGCACCATGTCAAACGTTATTAGCCTTAACAACCGACCAGTCAAGCGTATTGACTCTTTGCTCCACATTCTTTGAGACATTCTGTACAATATATTCACTAAAATGTAGCCAAGACTCAATTCACTATTCACCACAAGTACTGCAATGTTCATGTTTAACAAACTAAAATTTATTTCCCCACATTTAAAAATACTCAGAAAGTGAAAAAGACTGATCAGTCAGTGATATAGTGCAGCACTACAACATTTATTAAGGTAAAGAAAAAACGATCACATCAGTAACAGAGTAGCTTTTTACTGAACCTATCACTTATCACATGTTCATCTAAAAGAAGCAGACTAAAACGAAGACCTTTTCAAAATACACTTTATCTATCTATCTATCTATCTATCTATCTATCTATCTATCTATCTATCTATCTATCTATCTATCTATCTATCTATCTATCTATCTATCTATCTATCAACACACACAAATAAATATACATATATATATATATATATATATATATATATATATATATATATATATATATATATATATATATATATATATATATATATATTGAATGTATATGTTATATTTACTAGCAGTGTTATTAAACAGGGTTATTAATATATATATATATATATATAAATTTCTTTCTTTCTTTCTTTCTTCTTTCTTTCTTTCTTTCTTTCTTTCTTTCTTTCTTTCTTTCTTACTTTCTATTTTTCCTTCTCTCTTTCTTTGTTTGTTTGTTTCTTTTATATTTTATTTCTTTCTTGTTTTCTTTCTTTCTTTCTTTCTTTCTTTCTTTCTTTCTTTCTTTCTTTCTTTCTTTCTTTCTTTCTTTCTTTCTTTCTTTCTTTCTGTTTTTAAGTGCAAATGTTATGACTCGATTTTGAAGTCTATTCAATGTGATGTATCAAGAAGACATTTTTCTCATCCAAGTCAAATTAATTCAAAGCTACTATTTTGAATCGAATGCCATGATTTACTACTGAAACACTTCATACCTCTAAAACATCTATAGTACAATCATCACATATCAAAGGGAAATCTTTAGTGTTTAAAAAAAAATATAATATGAATTGATTTATTTAAAAACAGATGATAATCAAGATAATTGAGGCAAAAATGAACACTTTATTCTACCACAAACATCGATTATGTTTTATAATAAACGCAATTGTAATAATTTTATTAATAAAGTTTGTAACTCTTGTATCATAAAATACACTGGTGCCAAGTTTAATTATCCAAATTTTTTATTTTTTTGCCATTATGTAGTTTTGAATTCTGTGTTATTACTGTAAGTTGATTATAAGGCATTACATGTGTGTATATAATGAAGTATATTTTGGATCCAGGCACGAGCGTCTGTTTGCTGTAGCGCGTTTTTGCGCTGAGGCTCTTCTATTTAGTCTAACTGTCATTTGTCAGCATGTCTGATGTGCTCGTTAGCTCGCATTTTCCCCGCTGTCAGCTCCCAGCTTGCCCATGTACACGGCAACTCTCCTCTGACAAATTTAGCCTCGTTATTATTATTCTTATTATTATCCGTGCGATTTGTTTGCCGTATTGTTGCCAGCACGACGCGTCAAAACCAATCGCGTCGCAGTCAAGTTGGCAGGTGTCAATCTGCGCCTTTTCCCCCCCACTATGGCCTACTTAATCTTATCATAAGGGTCAGAGAATAAGAGCAAAAATAAATCCTTTGGACGGTCCACATCTTGCTTTGCTTTTTCTTTCTTTCTTTTTTTTTACTTTTTTTTTTTTCTTTCCCAAATGGCCACTTGTGGACCAGCCTAATATACATACAGCTTTTCCCTTCATACAGCTTTTCCCTTATACAGCTTTTCCCTTATACAGCTTTTCCCTTATACAGCTTCCCAAAGATTCCGATTTAAAAACAAAAAACGTGACATTTTTAGAGACATATCATAAAAACCTCTCAAACAATCCCTTTCAAAAATCCTACGCTGAAATGTATCAGACAGCAAATGTTCCAGCAGCCAGCGATAATAAACCTGGTTGACAAAAGAATTATAAAGACGAATATCATAAACAAGCAAAAATGATGTGCTAAAACGAGATTAACTAAAAAAAATGTCTGAATGTTTTGTTCACTTTGTTCAATTTGTTAAATTGAAACTAATGTATCGAATAATAACGAGTGTTTCAAATTTGGGCAAACAAACAAACAAACAAACAAACAAACAAACAAACAAACAAACAAACGACGTCTATTAAGCAGTAATGCAATAATATGTCGAATGGAATGGCAAATGTTGTCTATAGTGATTAAATAAATATAATAATAATAATAATAATAATAATAATAATAATAATAATAATAATAATAATATTAATAATAATAAGCGGAAGAGGAAGAAGAAGAAAAAGAGAAAAAAGAAGGAGAAGAAGAAGAAGAAGAAGAAGAAGAAGAAGAGGAAGAAGAGGAAGAAGTAGAAGAAGAGGAAGAAGAACTACCGCATGGTGACCTTACTTTTTATATTATTAGTGTTATTATTATTAAATAATAATATTATTATTACTAGTATTACTATTCTTCTTCTTCTTCTTCTTCTTCTTCTTCTTATTAATATTATTATTATTTGTATTATTATAAAGTAGTAGTATTAGATAAATGTAGGTGATGAGATACTGATCGCAAATGTCTTTCTTTTTACTAAACAATATTTCGAGGTCTCTATCAGACAAAGCTAGGTGCTCGGTGCTCGGTGCTTGATCTCTCTCTAAATTGGCTCTGTGTGTCATAGGGGGCTCCGTTCCCCTCCTTCTGTCTCACTTATTTACACACACCCACGCGCACTTGGAAACAGAGGGCCGGCGTAGGGCTGAAAGCTGGCTGGACAGATTTGCGTTCACGCCTGATCACGCACTGAAGAGTGGGGTTATAGTCGAGAAAGGGAAAGGCAGCACCTGTCCCGTCTTTCGCGTCCTGTCTCGGTTTACTGAGTAGCCCGATAAGCGCTCCGGGGCCGTGCGGTTTCCAGCGGAGACTCTCAAGAGCCCCTGCAGCGCTGCGCGGTTTCACTGCGGACGCGCTCCAATCTGCGGAATAGTGCGCTAACCGGGGCTCTGAGCTCCTCTTCCAGAGCTTTTACACAAGTGTGACTTATTTGCTTTAGTGGAACCTGTTTGGAGAAACAACATAAGCAGTTCCAATGAACCCGGTTTAAGACAACAGAGGAGCAAAAAGTAGACCAAAGTTTAATACGCACTCTTTTACAGTTCAGTTCAGATCATTTGTTTCTGGGGTTGGACTGCGTTTGGGAGAAGAAGAAGAAGAAGATGAAGAATAAACGCTCTCAGGTTTTAGGTTTGTTTGCTAATAAAATAACAGCAAATCGTACAATTCGACGATTATGACTTTTTTGTTTGATGATGTTTTTTTTGTCCAACTTTTATTATTGTATTAAAGTGCTCTAGTGTACCAGGAGGAGACAGATCACGAATCGGAACACAGCCTGTGTGTGTGTGTGTGTGTGTGTGTGTGTGTGTGTGTGTGTGTGTGTGTGTGTGTGTGTGTGTGTGTGTCTAAAGGCGGCAGCTCTCAGCAATCAGTCCGAGTCCAGGTCTCCTATCTCTCCTTTAAAAGCATCTCATATCTCTCTGTACACTTCCTGAGAGACGCGCGCGCACACGGTTGCGTATTTGCCGTGCGCAGTGTCCGTGAAAAATTGACATTAGCTGTTTGACGCACAATGATAGCAGCTCATTCAGCAACTGGATTTATATATATATATATATATATATATATATATATATATATATATATATATATATATATATATATATGTAAATACATATACGTATACACACACACACACACACACACATATAAATATATATATATATATATTTAAAATTACTTATTATAACATTAAATAAATTCACGGCAATACATTTTCAATTAGAAAAATCTCGGTTGCCATACTTTTTGGGAAGAGAAGGAAGGAGAAAGACCACGAGGAGAAACCCCAAACCCAGGATCATTTACATCACCAAGAAGCTGCAAAACAATTGAGGGTCTATAAAGAATTTACAAGCATGCATTCTGTGGTTAGGCTATTAGCTTTAAAAATAAATAAATAAATAAACAAACAAACACCATATGTATATGCTCACCGTAGCAGAGAAGTCACTGACATGGTCTGAAATAACACAAATATTAGTCTAATGTATACAGTTAACAACAACATTGCAAAACAAAAAAATAAAAGCTAATGTTTGAACTCGTGTTTTACAATAGAAAAAAAAAAACAGTAGAGCAAAAACCTGCAATTTTGTTTGGTCCAGACTGCAGTCAGGAGGCTTGGATTTTTACACATTCTTAGAGAAATAAAGGCACCAGTTTGTCTTTAGTGTGTGTGTGTGTGTGTGTGTGTGTGTGTGTGTGTGTGTGTGTGTATATTTTAAAACAAACTGGACATTTTTCAATATAGTGATTAATAGCTATTTACATTTACAATACATGTCCTTTTTGCGGATAAGACACCACACACACACACACACACACACACACACACACACACACACACACACACACACACACACACATCAAAAAATCAATTGAACTTGAAAATGTTATGCAATTTATGTATTTTATTAAAAAAACTAACTAACAAACTTTATAAAAAAAACTAACTATAACTTTAGTTATAAACTAAAATATAAAAAAGAAAAATCACTTCAAGAAAGGAAAGCAATACAAAACATGCATCCCTGATGGTGGCATCTTACCAACAATATGAAGTATGTAAATATTCTAGTTGAAGGATTTTGATGGCTATCATCTTGCACTCAGTGTGAAACAAATAAACACATAAGATATTAGATGATCTAATCTTAACTCTTGGCTGATTATTATTAATAATTTGAGGTTCATATCTCTTTCTGATGCTTGTTTGCTTATCAAATCACACAAGTCGGATTTTGAAAAGAAGTTAAAAAAGCCTTTGGGGTCATGTGGGCGCACAAACATTTTTCCCGGAGACTGTGCGCTTCCAACTTCCCGGTTTGGGGGGCGTTCCAAATGGCGCCCATTGTGACGTATTAAGTCATCCAACCAATCCAGTTGAAGACGAGGAGAATATTAAGGCGAAAGTTGAGTGTAAGAACGGAGGCCGTCTGTTTTTCTTTTTAATATTATTTTACTTTCTATCGGTGTTTAATGTGCTGCAGGAAAGGAATCCACAAACATCTCACAAAGATTTGCGTTTGAAATAAATTCCCAAAAATTTAGAAAGAAGCAAGTGGAAGTTTTCTATCCTTATAGGTATATTTTTTTAAATATATTTTTTTTACTTTTAGCATCTCAACCAGACTTTAAAAAAACAACAACAACAACTAAAGAAATCTACGTTCTGCAGCTCTCTGGACTGGATATTATCGACATTTTTGGAAATAGTTTGGTGAAATCGATTGAGAGGGTGGTGCTTTTCTTTTCTTTTCTTCGCGCATCCTGTTCCGTACCCGAATGGCTTTGGGGTCGATAGGCATCTAATCACGACTCAGCTATATATATGATCAGACAGCGGGACTCGATCGGAAAAAACTTGAGGTGAGTTGATGAAGCGCACATTTTTTTTCTAACAAAGTCTTGCGTAAAGACGCAAAAAACAAATGGCTAAATAAATGCACTAAATACTCACCAGTGTTTTTATGCCTAACGCTTAAAAACAAAACGTGGTCATGTTATATGTTCAGAGGGAACTCGAGAACACCAGTGTTTTTGCTTGAACATTACAGCATTTGATCTGAGTGACTTTTTTGCGGTTTATTAAGGTGGAGAAAAAAAAGGGAATGAAAAAATTTTGAGGTGTGAAATAACAACCGCTTCGATAATCTCCAAAACCGGATTTACATGTTCACACTTTATTCACCTGTCACTGATAATATCTAGAAAACAGAAAAAAAATTGAGATTAATAGAGACGCTTTTACAGCAATTAGATGATGATGATAATAATAATAGTAATAAATAATAATAATAATAATATAATACACTAATAATAATAATGATAATAATAATAACCACAGTATAGACAGTGTCATAATACTAATATAAATATAAAAAAATTCTATACATAAAAAAAAAAAATCTCGGCCTACATTTCGGGTTCTCCAATCCAGTTTTTCCTACTAAGCAGTTTTTTCGACATAAACTTTTGCCCCTAAATGCAGATTACAGGTCCTTAATCTCTGTCACAACTGCACCATGTCAGAGTTATTAGGATAAATCTGTTATGTGTCCATAGTCCACACTACAGGGAAAGATGAGGAGTGATTAAAATCTATTACTTTCCACTAGCCTCCATCTCTCCACTTTTAGGGCCTAATGAAATGGAATAATGTGTGACTTGCTCCTTTTCTTGGATAAATGGACAGAGATCATGGCGCCTATAGGGTTACAGGCAAGGTGCCACTGAGCAAAACCGCCCACCAGAAACGAAAAAAAAAGAATAATGTTTGGCAGTTCCTTCCTTCCAACACAGTCACTGCATGTGTTAATAGCAAAGTACTGGCCAACTCTACAATTACAGAACAGTGAGACGATAAAGCTCTTTTTTTCCTCTTTCTATTGGCTCTCTCTCTCTTTATTCTCTTGCCACCCCCCCCCCCCATCTCTCTTTCACGTTATACATTAGTGGCACTCTATGGTTTGTTATATTTCTCTCTCTCTCTCTCTCTCTCTCTCTCTCTTGCTCGCTTTCCAAACATGACGTCAGATGTATTCACTCGTTTCCCCTCCCCTTATTATTTTTTTTCTTTTCTAAAAAAAACTTTAGAGAGAGAGAGAGAGAGAGAGAGAGAGAGAGAGAGAGAGAGAGAGAGAGAGAGCGCCCTGAGACAATTTTGCTTCAGGGAAAATAGCGACAAGATTAGGGTCTTTTTCTTCTCAGTGCCGAACAGGGCTCAGTGCTAATCCGAATTGGGCTAATTGACAGACCTCAGAAAAGCCATGTGAACACAGATTTTTTTCAAAAAAGTTGGAACTTGATAACTCGCCTATACACATGGGCAAATTTGACTTTTTCATATTGCAAATATATTTGACTGGTACACACTTAAAAAAAGAACATTGTGAAACAACAGGTAGCTATAAATCATCTCAATCAATGAAGCACAAAACAATACAATTATAACACTAGATGAGTTAGTAATTATAGAAAGAAATAATAAAAAAAACAATTAGCCCATGTCCCGTTGAGACTACGTGTAAAATGAAACACTATTAATCAGAATTACAGACATGCGCAATGAGGGTTTCCCAAAAGGAAAAGAGCTAATCTCCTTTTAATTTGCTCTTAAACATCATGCTTGGGCCTAATTTAGGGGCTTGTCTTATTCTTTAGAGATAAAAATCGATTGAAAATTGATGTAAGCATTCCTCGGGAACAAATGCAAAAAAATGAAATGTGTCACGTGTTTAATTTGCGTCTGCATCCAAAGGCGCAGTAGAAATGACTAGATAAGTAAACAATCAAACAAACAAACAAATAAACAAATACATGTATCCCCCCACACTGAAACACAGGGGGAAGTGGTATAAGCTTGATCATATAGAAGAGATGGGGGGTGTTTTTTTGTGGCACCACCCGTCAGAGATGCCAGTGCAGCTCATTATCCAGTTTCCTTTCAGTGCGATTTGCAAACTGTTTGGCAGCGTCGTTTGTCTCCTCATTTTGCGTCTTAGTGGGGGGAATGCGATGCTTGTCAGGACCCTCATTCACTTTCGCTATAGTTTATTGATGAGTCTCTGCGGTTTTTTTTTTCTATGCACATGTCAAAAGTCGAGTCGATTGTACCCTACATGTGCAACCACAACTTTATTTTATACCCAAACACCGTTCATTTCTACAACCACCCTGAAGTGCTGCCTTACCCCCTCCCTCACCCCCTCCATCCCTCCCATGACTCTATTTCACATTCCCCCCCCCGACCCCCGGACTATTTTCCCCACTCCAACAGCATTGGAGTGAAGACTACAGCACCAAACACACAGCACCAAACACACCGCACCGCACCAAACACACCGCACCAAACACACGCTTTAGCGGTGTTCACTAAAACTCAAAACAAGCAGCAACATGTGGCGTGTTTCAGTCTTTCAGTCTCATCAAGCAACAGTCTGACAAATCAATTATTTAATACTCTTTATTTCCTGATGTTAAATAAATTATAAAGCTGTTCTATTTGTGCATAATTTATACTTTTGCGCATTTTTTTTCATTTATCAAGCAAAGTGCCAGGATGCCCCTTTAAGATGTTTTAGAGTACAGATGTGTGTGTGTTATATTTGAAGATTAAATACCCAAGTGTTGTTGTTGAGAGTAAATTGTGAGAAGTTGTAGCTTTATTTAAAAATAAATAAATAAATAAATAAATAAATAAATAAATAAATAAATAAATAAAATTATTATAATTAAATCCTATTCCATTCAAGGAAACAAAAAGGTTGCTGAGTTGGTCCCATGTTATGTATCTTGAGTAGGTGTACTGTATTAAAAAACAACAACAACAACAACAACAACAACAACTTGCAACCAATTCATCTCCAGGTGTGTGTATAATCTGATCATTATAATTGTAAAGGTATTCTGTAGGAAGGTTTCCAGATGACAGAGTCATATCAAGGACACCACCCTCTGTCATTCTTGATTCTTGAAAAACAAAAAACAAAAGAATAGAAAGAAAGAAAGGAAGTTAAACGACAAAATATGTGGACATGCAGTCAATTCTAACTGAACACCCACCATATAGGCTGCACGTGAATCCCAAGCCAGAGTGCTTTTGCTTCTTCATTTCCGCTTGTAGTAATCCATAGACTGATGTGAACATCTGTTTTACCTGATCAGTCTCGCCAGTCTTCATTCTCACGTTCCAGCATTTGAACATCTGATCATTTGAGTAACGCTTAAGGTTTTGATTTTGCTGCTACCGTTTTGCAAAAGGAAGCAGAACTGTTTTTCTTGTTTTTTTTTTTTTTTAAAGCAAACACGCATTAGTTGGAAACCGGATTCTCAGATAAAGTTTTGGAGTTGCTCAGAAGGTTGACATTAGGAGATAAAGTCATCATCATCATCATCATCATCATCATCATTATCATCATCATCATTATCATCAATGTACTGTCTATAAGTTTTAGGAACTTCATGAGGTGCATTTGTTGGGTTCGGATTGCACATGGCAACGGGCTCAATTACTTTCACACAATCTTGAGAACCCTTGAAAGATCTAACATGCATGCAGGAACCTTTTTTTACTTGTTCCTGGAGCGTGCTTCCACGTTTCCCACATTTGGTGGAGTCTCTATGGCTATGGTTTCTATAGCAACAGCCCCCGCCGTGCGCCGTCCAATAGGCAGCTCGCGCGTGAAAGGGAAAACGGGCGAGCGGCGCATTATGGCAGTAGTGCTCGGTGCGCGCGGGAGCGGGGGAGCCGGCTTTTGCTGTTTGCACGCGCGTTGAGTTTTTCAGCGTCTTGCAGTGTTTCCCCACGGTTTTCTCTGCTGAGACACACAAGGGGGCGCGAGGAAGTGCGTGCGTGTGTGTTTGCATGCGTGTGTGTGTACGAGACTGTTTTTTTTTCTTTCTTTTCGCTTTTCTTTTTACTTGAAGATGATGACAGAGGTCAGGAGCTGCTAATGGGGCCACTGAAGAGGAGGCACCGAGCAGAAACACATACATTGCATATACTAGAATACCGTCAGACTAGGTGCATGCTCTCTCTCTTTCTCTTTTTTTCTCTTTCTTTCTCTCTCTCTCTCTCGTTTTCTCTCTTTTAATTTTCGTTTCAAGCTCACGCGCTGCTGCGGAGTTTTCACTGCATTTGATTTTGATTTTTTTTTGTTCAACCCTGTTTCCTCTGTGTCTCACAGGGATTTCTATTTTCTACAAGTCACTTGGAAACTATAAAAAAAGACAAACCTATAGGAGAAATATATTTCACTTCTCTTCGCAAGAATCACCAGCCGAGTGACGAGCTGCAGGAGAAAAGCAAAACAAAAACAAAAAACAAAAATGCCGCAAAAAGGTGAGTCAAACATTTTCATTTTCTTGTGCAATATATACATAATTAAACTTTAATGCGTTTGCACAACAAACCTAGTGTTTCTTCCAGTCCAGCTAAACAGGAAGCTTTAAAAAAAAAGGTAAATAAACACTTTTAACGGAAGCGTAGAAAACAGACCGGGACAGTTTTTGACGCGTTTTTTAAAAATATATTTAAATCAGGTGTTATTACGTAACAACACTAAAATCTTTAGTACCGGATTAAAAAATAGATTATTAAATGCGCAGTGTATTAACACGTTTCAAGCTCAGGTTCAGTTTTATAATTTTGAGGTGATAGAGATTTATTTTATGACTCGTATCATGTCGCGTTTTTACTCCTTTTTTGCGTAAAAACCGCAATTTTTGACTGAAAAACAGTAAAGCCGCGGCGGCAAATAGACAAACTCAGTAAAGCTCTGAGGAGGGTGTCAGGTTGGATAACACACACACACACACACACACACACACACACACACACACACACACACACACACACACCAACAAACCTAAAATCATTTGAACTTGAAAATGTTTTGCTGTTTTATTGTATCACATAAAAGAACAAAGTGACACAACCTAAAAATAAAAACATACAGATAATGAAAATACATTTGCACAGAATGAAGTACAAAAAAAGCAGACACTTCTAAAATGTTTGAAGACTTTTTTTAATTTGCATAATATATTGTGTGAAAAAAATATTTAGGCTTAATTATGATCTGTTCTAAAAAAAAATGTTTGGTAAATTGGCCCAAAGTTGAATTGAATGTTCAGGGTAGTTACTTGTTTTTCCGACTTGCATTTGTGCATGTCAATATAGACGCACTAGAAGTCAATGACAGGCACAGAATGGGCATGTTGGAAGACTAAAGGCTTTGTGTTGCGCATTAAGAAGTGTAAAATGCAGATGAGGCACTAAAACACTAATCATTAAACCAGAGCCACTGCATTTCTGACAGCAAAGGAAGAAAAAATACCCCCTTTTTCCCCTAAATAAAGAAAATTAAACAGAAAACAAGTTTATTTGGCAATGTAAGGATGAAAATTTACTTTTACGTTTAACTAAAAGTAAAATTTATGCACACACACACACGTGATCATGTTTTCACCCCAATATAAAAAACACTATAATGCGAATTTAAACAACCCATAAAGTCTGCAGTTATTTGTTAAAAAAATAAAACAATCCAAACATACAAACAAACTGGCACACACGCGCGTACACACCCAATCAATCAAAAAAAAAAAAAAAAAAAACAGAAAATGACTAAAAAAAAAAGAGAAGAGAATCAAAGCTGGGCCTATTTTGTCAATGCCCCCCTTTTTCCTTTTGGGTAAATGAAACTGAATGGGTTCTTTTTTTTTTTAATACAATTGTCTTTTGCCAAATTGAGCTCCCTACTGCGCTGTTGTGTATCTTCTCTTTTTTTAACTCCAGTTCCTATAACGACACACACCAGTAACACAATTAACGTCCAAATACTTATAATAAGAAATTACCTAAGATGGGTGTAAAGGGGTGTGTGTGTGTGTGTGTGTGTGTGTGTGTGTGTGTGTGTGTGTGGGTATTTCTCCTTTTTTTTTTTTTTATGTTTCTTAAGCTTGTTTAGTTGTCTGGGGTCGTATTTTTTATGTCGGGATTTTATAAAAAATCAGTTAAAGAAATATAAATCAGTTCCCAATTTGTATTTGAATCCATAAACACTGGAACAATTGTTATAACAATTATGAATCTAATTTTTTTTAAAAGTGGAACGCTGCTGTAAATAGCGTCAAAACATATATTTGTTTATATTTATACTGTTATATTATATAGGATAAAAAAATAAAAAAATTCAAAGATTTTAAACTGCAATGTGAGTTGAACGAAACAATTCTGCAACACGTTTTAGATGCATTAAATAATAATAATAATAATAATAATAATGATAATAATCGCTAGATGATACTAATAATGTTTTGCTTTGTCCTATAGGGAATTATTAACTAGTGTGACGCAGATGAGAGTCTATAAATTGTTATAAGCGGACAGTCAACTGTTTCCAGGCAAGTTTAAACGCTGGATAATTAAAAGCTAATTATGGAGACAGTAGTGTGCTCTCACTTCTTTTTTTTTTTTCATTGCACGAACTTTTTTTTAGTCACCACCTTGCACAATAATGCCCGTAACGTTGTTTATTTGTGCACACAATCCAATCACTGCAAGGCAACAATACTGCAATAACACTGTTCCATTTTGTTGTATTAAATAAACTGACCATGATTGTTGTTTCTTTATGAACAATAGAATACTATAACCGGAGCACGTGGGAGTCTGGTGTTGCGTCCATGATGCAAAACAGTAAGTGGAGTATTTTTTTACTCTTTATTTGGCTAAAAGATTCATCCAGTATGTTTTGACGGTAACTTGATTGTATGTGAAGATACGGGAGGAAAAGTTTGAGGAGTTTTTTACTGCTGTATTCAATGCAAAATTTGTTGTTGTTTTTAATTCAATTGAACGCAAATAAACACCAAACTCTAGCCTATATTCGACAATATTGATTATTATATTTACATATTTATACATGCATCACATTATAGTATGGTATGGTTTACATGCCTAGACTGATTAATAACCCGAAATTAATTTCGATGCAAAAAAAGCAAAGCCACTGAAAGAGAACGCGTTTATTAGAGACCTCAAAAGACCCGTATGTGTGCATTCTGCTAAAAACAACCTCCATTAATGTTACCACTCGCTGCCAAACCCTCTTATATTATCCCGGAGAAAAAGAGCTATGCGGAGAAACATGCATTAAGAGGAAGCATGAATGCACTTGACACGCTCCATTTGGCTGAAATTTCCCTGTGAGAGCTGTGCAAAAAAAAAAAAAAAAAAAGGACCAAACCCCCTGAACTTGACTGTTGGAAACACGTGATGTGCACGAGCAGCTATGATTGTGAGTCTTGGCATCTTTGAAAGAAACAAAATATCATTATCATTATTATATTTTTTATAATAAATCGGACGTCTTTTTTCTCTTAATGCTGGCCCAGAGGTGTCTGACATCTGTAAAGAAGGTGTGTTGAATGACGTCCTGTCATATATATATATATATATATATATATATATATATATATATATATATATATATATATATATATATATATATGTTGTATATTCTTACATAAACAGTAAGACAAATATAAAAAAATATTAAGTGAAAAATTATTTAACAAAAATGTAATTTTGTTTTTAATAAAAAGAATTATAAAAAAAAAAAATATATATATATATATATATATATATATATATATATATATATATATATATATATATATATAAATGGTATTATTAATTATTATATTTCGCTGTGTTTTGTATGTTTAAGCACAGGACGGAAATATTAATTTAAATACTTTCTCCAAGCTTTTTTTCAATGCTAAATATGTCCTGGGTGTAATATAGAAAATTGACACCATATGTCTTGTCATTAATTTGATTAGAGGTGGAATAGGCTACAAGGCGCATAATCACTGCCCCTGGGGACTCATAATGATGACGATTTAACCTCTCGTCGAGAGAAAACTTTGATTTTATATCTCGAACTGTGTTCTGCCTGTCAACTGGGGTTTGGGATTTTTTTTTTTTTTTTTTTGAAGACAGAGGGGACATAAGGGACCTAATCCCAAAGCCAATAAATTTTCAATATGCTCCTAGGATCTGACCTCTCTGCATACGATTTATTTCCTCTAATCCTGTGAATGAAAAACGACTTCTCATCTTTCTCAAGCACGTTCAGAATGATATCAGATATCAGATCATGTCTAACATATTTCACATTTGGGTTTAATGTCTAATTTCTTGCTTTTGTGCGTTTATTGATTCATTGATTCATATTATATTTTTATTTGCACATTGTGTATTCACGTGCAAATCCAATCCAAACAAATCCTCCGATTTGTCCTTATAGTTTAGAGTAAATGATTACAAAAATGTTTTACTTTTAATATACCTAAAAAACCAATGCGCATCCACGTGAATGTGCACGCGCATAGTTTCTCTCGGCTACCTTAAAACGAAGCATCCCTCCAAGGCTAAACGAGCAGAGTCCAATTTATTCAGGGTGATCTCCAAAAAAAAAATGCAGACAGAACGCCTCGCATTTTGCATTTTCTCCTTCTCTCCTTCTCTCCCTCTCTTTTTGTATCTTGCTCCTTTTTTTGTCATGACGATGCAACGTTGAAACGCAAAGCTTTGTCATAAAGCGACATGTCCTGCCACAAGTGCTGCAAGCTTGATCTTTTCCAATTAGTCTTCCCATGCATGATCCAGAGCGACTTATTCCGCCCATTTCCAGATATTAAGCTCAAACTTGACGTGCAGCTTAGCTTAGCTTTATTTTAAAGACAAAATGTCAGGCAGGCTCATCATATTTGTTTCTCCCCCCCTCGTCTAAATTTGGAGCTTATTTATTGCTAAGGAGCTCGTGCTCTTGGACTCAATTTAAGTGGAGGCTCCGCAGGGGAAAGGAAGAGAGCAAAGCAGGGAAGGAAAACCAAGATACGGGGAGAAATCTTTTTTTTTTTCTCCATTTGTCTCCAGGTTTGGGCATTTTTTTTAATTTTTCGTTGTTCTTTTTCTTTTATTTATGGATTTGTCTGATAAAGTGGCTTGTTTATGGTGGACTGGAATGATGTGCGATTGAAATGGCTTTTACTTGTGTGATATTCCAGGTGTTAATGTTTCAATAGAATTAGTGTCGAATTTATAAAACCATAAATAGTAATACGATTTGAAAGCGGGTTTTTTTGTCAGCAAATGCGCAGATTTTCGAAGCATGTGTTGGGAAAGTGTTCTAGATAATAACACGTTGGAAGAACATAAAGCGCACATCTGGAGGAACCACAAGCGCGAATAGACGATTCACTGTGGCGATGTTTATAAGTTCGCTTTTTTGTGTTCCTATTCAGAGTGAACTGGTTTCTATTAATACGGTTTTTTGTAAACATTTTGTAGATAAATATGCATGCATTTTTCTTCTTAATGTGCCTCGTTGGATCATGCATCCATCCAAGCTTTTCTTTTTATGTGATGATAATTAATATAATTATTATTATATCATTTTTTTTACTTGTTAAACGCATTCTCACGCCGTTTCTCCTTCCGTTCAGGTCACAGCGGCGTGAATCAGCTCGGCGGCGTGTTCGTCAACGGCAGACCGCTTCCCGATTCCACCAGGCAAAAAATCGTGGAGCTCGCGCACAGCGGCGCGCGTCCCTGCGACATATCCCGCATTCTGCAGGTGAGCTGATGGTTTAAAATGCATGAAAGCGTCCTCGCTTTTTTTTATTCCTTTGTATGTAATATTTTTTTGTAAGCACATTTTTGATAAAAAAGCACAAAATGACTAATGCAAAATGTTCCCTACTACTACCACTAATAATAATAATAATAATAATAATAATAATAAGTATAATAATAATAATAATAATAATTATAATAATACTAATTATAATAATAATAATAAAAATAGTTTGCATTATTCTTTCGTTTTCGTTAATTGCTATGATGTCGGGATTGGATGTCTAAAAAACATTCAATAATCAACCTTGGATGATATCTACACTACATATCATGGATGATATCTCATATTTGTGTTTAGCAAGCGGAAATACTGCAAAACAGCAAAACAAAACATTTGCTATGAATAAAAAAAAAAATATATATATTTTTTTGCTTTGAATAAAAAAAATTCAATAAATTAAAAAAAGCAAACGCTAAAAGAAAAATGACAGTTCCAGGCAAATCCAAACGAATTGCCCGATTATATCAAAAGAAGGACTGCATTAAGAGTTTCTTGTAGCACTGAAGGTATATTTCTTGTGTTATAGACCCATGCCGATGCAAAAGTCCAAGTGCTGGACAATGAAAACGTAAGCTTATCAATGTTCGGTCTCATGCACGTAACATTTCACGCCGTGTTTAAATAATGTGTGTGATTTGTGTCTCTCGTTTTGTGTCCAGGTGTCCAACGGATGTGTGAGTAAGATCCTGGGCAGGTACTACGAGACGGGCTCGATCAGACCGCGCGCGATCGGTGGAAGTAAACCGCGAGTGGCCACACCTGAGGTGGTCAGCAAAATCGCCCAGTTTAAGAGGGAGTGCCCGTCCATATTCGCGTGGGAAATCCGGGACAGACTGCTTTCTGAGGGCATCTGCACGAACGACAACATACCGAGCGTGAGTGCAAAAAAAAAAAAGAGACTGCACCCATGACCTTGAACTTGTACAAGCAGTTAGTGTGTAATATGTAAATCACACCACATGAATGCATCATAATCCAAGGCGTGGTTTGTTGTAAATATATAAATATATATTTATTTAAAACGGTTTGGTTTGCAATCTTGATCCAATTGCATGAAAACAGTTCTGTAAATTGAAAGGTTTATAATTAAGGATTGAATCTATCTTCTACTTTGAATGCAGATCTTAGACCCAAGGAGGGTCAAGGTCATGCAACACAACCAAGTCCTTCATTAAAATGTATTGCTATAGCATTTTACATTTTTAAAGAAAATATGGACAAAATGATCTTCAGTCACCAAGTCATTGTTTTATTTAAGTGCAAGAACAAATCAAGGAAACAAACAAACAAAAAAAAAACTACAGAGGGACCAGTGGTTATTATGACATGAAGAATACAATTCCAATAAAAGCATAAATGATAGTTTTCACTTTTATAAAATAATAATAAATAATGCCATTTTATGTTATAGTTGTTTTTGATGCAAAAAACCTCAACAAATAAAAACAGAAAAATGATCACTGTCCTAATTTGACCTCCTTTTCACAAGCAAAATAAAACACAATTCAAAACATATATACAAATGTATTAAAACTTTAAATAATTGAATACATTTTCATTTGAATAGAAAAAAAAAAAACATGATTCCACAGCAAAGCAGGTTTAGAACACGTGTAAAAGAACACGTGAATACGTGTCACGTTTACGCACATGCACGTTTAATTTGAGATTCAGCCCAGAAGAAAGGAAAAGAAAAGTGCAGAAGAGGCAAAAAAAAATAAATAAACAAACAAATAAATAAATAAACGCACTTAATTAAATTGCCGCATCTTTTGGGGTTTTCGTCTTTTTCAGGTGTCGTCCATAAACCGAGTGCTGCGCAACCTGGCTAGCGAGAAGCAACAGATGGGAGCAGATGGCATGTATGAGAAGCTGAGGATGCTGAACGGACAGACAGGAGCGTGGGGGACCCGGCCGGGCTGGTACCCCGGATCATCGGTGCCAGGACAGCAGAACCAAGGTACTGCAATCTTCTCTTTAATCAACTATAACGGGATTGAGCCTGTGAGCAAGAGTGGAGAAATGTCATTGACTCTGTGAGATGTGTTTTTAGTCTCAACACAAAAATGGGTACTAAATTGTACCAGTCCTTGTTGGTCAGGTGGTACCATTTATGGTGCCTATTTGGTATGTTTAGCATGTTTGATCTTGAAAGATTTAATATAATATAATATAATATAATATAATATAATATAATATAATATAATATAATATAATATAATAAGGCTCCAGTAGTGTGTCAAATGTAAACTATATTCACAGTTGAAGGTAAAGGATAGTAAAGATACAAAAGATAAGTGCGCCAACTAAAGCAGAAACAAGGTAGAGCTATAATAATACAAAGAAAAATATAATAATAATAATAATAATAATAATAATAATAATAATAATAATAATAATAATAACCACAATAGCACAATAATAATCATAACACTAATAATAACATTAGGTATTTCTGATGTTATTATTGTTGTTATTGATGCTGTAGTTGTTATTTTTAAACATTTGCATATTAATAACATAATTATTATAATAAATATAACGATTCATTTTCCTGTTTCGAAATTTGTCCAAAGCCCAACATTGAAAGATTCTGAATGAAAGACAAAAAAAATAATAATATAATCAATAATCAGACAAAAAATTGAAAAATAAAAACAATCACATTTAGATGACTTTTTTGTCATTTCGGCCTCCTACTGAACCTGTCTGTAAGGGGCAAGTGAGGTATTAAAAACAAAACAAAAAAAAACAACAAAACGCACAACACGTGGGATACTCTGTACAAAAGGGGGATGTTTTCCGTCACGCGCATGAATGTGTTATGGGAACAGCGCTGTCTCTGTGTGTAATGGCTCATTAGAGGACGTTTTGTATCTCATTAAAGGCGACATGAATGAATGTCTAGCCTGAGAGAGGCAGCTGTAGAAAATGTTCCTGCAAGGCCCGGACACCAAAGTGGCACCTCTTTACCAATTAGACATGTCACTTTTAAGAGCATGGCACAGTGCACGATGGACACTATCAATGCTCTGTTTTTCACATAACATCTCGCTTTATAAAATCCACAATCGCGCAATGCCACGATTTAACATTTTTTACATACCTACATTTAATGTTTCATAGTCTAATCCTGATAAACACAGACGACCTGATTTGAACTGTCAAGCCATAACTTGCACTCGGCTTCCCGATGTTCCTCATTTGACAGTAGTTAGTGATTTCCAAAAACAATATATGTTCAGAAATGTACTATCCCGGTCCTTATAATGCATTATTGTATTATATTCTAAGATTTGACTCACATACTGTAAATCATGTCCCAGATGTTTCAGAGTATTAAAACTAAGTCTGAATTGTGTGCAAGACATCATTCACAAGGTTTTGCAGGTCATTTTGAAATGATTTAATTCTTCAATTCTCATCTAATAAAAGCTGAAAAGTTTTATAATATACGGAATATTCTAAACAGCTTCATCTGAAAAGATTCCTAATGAGACAAATTCAGTATGAATAGTGAACTCAGACTGTCCCACTGAAAAACTGAGAGTTTTCCTTAATTCAAGAGTAATTTCGGAATGTCTGCAAATTTGTTCACTGAATTAAATCACCTAATAAATAAATAAATCAAACAGCATCAGTATATTTGTTTATGGTTGCATAATAAAAATCAGTGCATTTGAGTTCATCTGTCTTTAACAGTCAGTTAAGTGACAAATATTGACGTGCTTGGATTCATTTGGTATTTGCTTGAAAGTACAAACTAGAGGTTTAGATTTTGAGCTTTGATCACGGCAGTATTTCTAAATTGCCATCATCATTTTTGTGCAAATGACTGAGATGATACATGGCACTAGCATCAATGAACGTTAGTTACCTTTTAAATTCTTTGGACAAACGTCTATTTTTCATCACAGGTTGTATCTGAAAGCAGAACATAATGTGTGACAAAAGATTTTTCTTGTGTCATATTTGTGCATTAACAAACCTTTTTTATAAAAGAATGCGGCTCTGAAAATCAGAAGTGACAGAAGCTTCCATTTGCACATTTGTGCAATATAAGCAATAATATAAGCGATGGCATAGAAATAAATTGCAAGGTCGACAAATATATCCTTAATATGAGCTCAATATAATGCTACGTATAAAATATACAAAATCTTAAAATATCCCTTTCTATTTCTTTAGATTTTTTTCTTGAGATTATTGTGTGTTTAATTAATCTGTTGATGTCAGATGAGCTGCTGTCACTCATAAGTTTATATCGAGTTTAATATTTAGTTTAATGAGAGTTCTGAGTCCTAATACACTTTACACATGCAGCATGAAAAAGTTCAAGTGGCTTCTTTCTTTCTTTCTTTCTTTCTTTCTTTCTTTCTTTCTTTCTTTCTTTCTTTCTTTCTATTATTTTTTTTTTTTGTATAAATGCCAATAATATCAGACAGGTCGTAATGTTGTTTTGCTTCAGTGCAGTTAACGTGTCCAATTCAGCCCTGACCTTTTAGCAAACTGAAGCCATCACTGCATAACGTAACGCTTTTAATTGAGCGCAGCAAGGTTACATTAGTTTCCAAACAGCGCAGCAGGTTAAAGCATATCGACTCACAGTCGGCTCCCCTGTCCCCCCTTTTTTTTCTTTTTGCTAACACACTCTGCGTCATTGAGCTGTTTCCTTCATGGTGGGCCCCCAGTGCTTTTTCTCCCACTGCCTATAGAAGGCATAAATCCTATGCGAGGCTGAACGGGGCGGCCTCAGGGACAGTGATTAATGATGCTCGTGCATAAAGGTTAACACACCGAGCTGAAAAGGGTCTGTTGACTGAAATCCTCCTGCTTACAATGAAGGAAGGGGGGGTAGTTCGAGAGAATCCTTTTGTTGCCTCCCTTCAATTGTTGCCTCCTTCAAAATTCCAAGCACGAAGAAAGTTTGCAATCCAGAGAGCGCATTTAACACTCTCTAAACTCTCTTTGGGGCATTGTGTTGCTCTGAAAGCATGCCCTTCCATTCAAGCATTGGTGGTTATACCTCAATGGACCTTCCAAATGTCCATATGGTATGTAGCTATAATTGGAGAAACTTGCTGATTGAAATGGGAGAAAGTTTGAAAAGTTTTACAACTTTTCTTTTTGTGCTAAAAGGACAATGCCTTGTAAATTAAACATCCCTTTTCACTTCTTCAGGACTTTCAGATTGTATACTGACAGCACTAAAAGATCTGGGTGCTTAGCATGTTTCAAAGTGTGAGGAGCTGTGAAGAGATCTGCCAAGCATAAAACACAAAGTGTTGCATTAGGACTTATGTAACTGCAAATGAAGCACATGCTAATGATTATGTATTTTAGCCAATTGATTTTATAGACCTTTTTTTGTGTTTGTTTTGTTCTGCTAGAAGGCTGTCAGCAGTCAGATGGTGGTGGTGAGAACACGAACTCGATCAGCTCGAACGGGGAAGACTCGGACGAGGCCCAGATGCGACTCCAGTTAAAGAGGAAACTGCAAAGGAACCGGACATCTTTCACCCAGGAGCAGATTGAGGCGCTTGAGAAAGGTATAGCTGTACACACCTAGGATTCATTTCCATGTCACGCTTAATCAACAATTTTAGATCAATGATAATAATGCATGCCATTTGATGATATTTTTCAGAGTTTGAAAGAACGCACTATCCGGACGTTTTTGCTCGTGAGAGACTTGCGGCAAAAATCGACTTACCAGAGGCCAGAATACAGGTGATACAGAATACAGGTGGAGATAGATGATTAAAGACTAAAAATCTAATGATGCTGGACAGGATGTTTGACACCGTTCCCTTTTCTAGGTATGGTTCTCAAACCGAAGAGCAAAATGGAGGAGGGAGGAAAAGTTGAGGAATCAGAGACGACAAGCCAATAACTCGACCAGTCACATACCTATCAGTAGCAGCTTTAGCACAAGCGTCTATCAGCCAATCCCTCAGCCAACAACGCCAGGTATACATTATATACAATTCATCATATCATGCAATAGCACACTCGCTCTCTTTGTGGACACCACGATTTGTGACCTAAAACTGCTCTTTTTTCAATTATTCGTATAGTGTCCTTCACATCAGGCTCCATGTTGGGAAGGACAGACACGGCGCTTACCAACACGTACAGTGCCCTACCGCCAATGCCAAGCTTCACAATGGCCAACAACCTGCCTATGCAAGTAAGTTTCAGTCTGACTGGTGTAGCCTTACTGACTGGTGGACCCTTAATGCATCACACCTAGAACTCTGTCCTCGAACACATGCAAAGCCTCATCTTAATAGTCTGAGTGCAGTAATCTGCCTTAATTCCAGTCTTATGCAACCTCCATTTCATTCTCAGGTGCAGTTGATGAATTGAGGCATAAGTGTTTCTGACACATCAGTTCATCTCTCTCTCTCTTTCTGTCTCGCTGTCTCTCTGCTGTCTCTCCCTCCAGGCAAGCCAGACCTCATCCTACTCCTGCATGTTGCCCACCAGTCCTTCAGTGAATGGGCGGGGCTACGATGCATACACGCCCCCTCACATGCAGGCACACATGAACAGCCAATCGATGACCACCTCGGGCACAACCTCGACGGGTAAGCTTAAAGTTTTTCTCCCCTACTAAATGAGAGTGGGAATTCAAAATGGAGGAGACTGGGATCAGCAATGCATTATATATATAAAATACAGATTTGTACAGTTGTACAGATAGGTAAAAAAGTTTGTAAACAATCTAGATTTATGATGATAAAACTCATAGCTGATTTCATCAAATTACATGAATGTAGTAGGGGTAATATTATAACAAAAATGAGAATCACCCCTTGAATTCAATACATGCAATTATATACATATATCTAAAGTGTCCTAACAGCTAAATAACATGACTTGGAGGTTTCAGATAATCTCTGTCTAGTAACAAATAGATGAAATTATATATTTTAATGTTATTATGTAATCTATAATCATTACATTTGGATCTTGAATCCAAAGTTCTTCGTTTGACTGTTTAATTATGGATCTCAAAACATAAAAAAATAAATTTTTACTTTTCTTACAAATGAACTGTGCCATTCCGTGTAGGTCAAAAGACTGTGTTGCTCCAAAGTCCAGTGGCTTCCGACTGTTTCGCAGGGTTCTACTTCTTTCATACTAAATCGAACAGCCAATCAAATTACATTATACTTTATCACTGGCTAACTGTTTACATTCTAATTTCTCTGTTTCATTTGCAACAGATTTTCTCAGATTTTACAAAATAAACTCAAAATATTATTAACTTCATAGAAATGGCTTCAACACATTGTTAGATTTGAAGTGTTTTGCCACAAGTGTTCAATACCGATACTGAAAGTTAACAGCAATTACAGTGTAAGTGATATTAGGAAGGAACACGTTTCGTCGACTTTTCTCATCATTAAATATAACCCTAAACGGATACAAATTCCATGTAAATGCAAATATAATGGGAATAACACAACTGGGAAAATAATCAACCGAGGTTCACTTTACTTAACCACATGGTTCCTTACTTCATGATAGACTTAGATTGCTTTGTGTAGTTCTGAATGGCAGCAGGCGTTTTTAGAATGATCTACATGCCAGTTGTACATAATAAAGAGAATTCTCAGTTACTCCAATCACATGGGCATGAACATACATGAATACTGCTTCTCACCTTCTGCCTCATTTTGTTGGTGCTGCAGGTCTCATCTCGCCTGGAGTGTCTGTACCGGTACAAGTGCCAGGCAGTGAACCTGACATGTCCCAATATTGGCCCAGGCTACAGTGAAGGGAGTTGAGGAGTGCAGAGAAACAGACGCGACCTCCTGGCCTCTCTCAGCTGCAAGGCGAAGCGGTTCAGCAGTATTTCACTACACAACAGAGAAGCGGCTCTAAAAAGGACCTGTGTTCTTTTGTATGGGGATAGTGCCATTTCTCTAGCGTTCTCTGGACAGAAAGACTTGAAGAAGTACCAAAAAGAGAACGGACTCTGTGTAAAGTGCCCTGTGTTATATTGTTTAAAAGAAAAAAAAAAACGGAACAAAAAATCTCTTTTCAGTTTCCAGTCATTTTGATGTATTTGTAAATGGCCAATTGTATGTTATGACATAAAAAGAAATGACCAGCGATGGATGGACTGTCGAACCAAGTCGTTTCGCGCGCACAGAAAGAGCGCCATCCACGCGAGCATTTCTGCCGTGCTTCTTTTGTTCCATTATCAGTTTATATATCAAGGACTTCTGAACGTCTTTGTAATGATTGTGGACCTGTAGTAACAACAGTTTTGTTCCAAGGCAACCATGACTACATACAGTTTACAAGAAGCTAATTCATTCGTTTCCAAAGCTTGCTGGCAGAAAAAAAAAAACGTATATGTGGAACGCTTTGAATGCAGAATCAGAAATGAAAAGAAAAAAACAAACAAACAAACAAAAACAAAACCTTTTGGTAACTTTTGGTTAAAAACAGTAGATTGTGTCTTGGATATAATTCAGTTTTGTTTCATGTTGAAAATGTAAGTATTTGTCTTCCCTAGAGGTCTCTCAGAACAATTTCTATAATAAAATAAATTTCATTTATAATATCTGAATATCTGAGTACATAGATTACCTTTGTTTTTTTATTCAATGACAATTTTCACCTATCTGGAACTTTCTTCATGATCCTACAAGAACTATACTGATGTAAAAACTAAGTAAAGGTTTTTGCTTTATTACAATATCATATTACAATATAATTTACATTTTGAATTTTGAAAATTTAGTACATTAAGTATTAAATATTTCAGGATATTATATTGCCAAACTTTAGGCAACAATGTAGAAAATGTTTGAGGAGTTTAATCTTGTTGGAAATATTAAAAACAAACCCGGCTTTATTAACTGAAGTCCATTTAAAAAACAAACTATGAGCTGTTACAAATGCAAAAGGCTCCTATACCACAAATCTTTCTCAAATCGAAAAACCATATTAGGGAAATTTTATTTTTACCAAGCATACCTGGATTCCTTGACTACTTTCGTTTATGCCTTAAGGGTTCTGTAACAGCGTTCGCCACTGCTCCACAAATACTATGAAAAGATACAAAACTTGTTTATTGTTTTGGTTTTCTTTTTGGTTGAAGCTACATTTATATAAAATTGATTGTATTTGCCACATTATCCTCATTACCAGAAGGCACAATATCTACTTTAAAGTATATTTTAATTATTTAGATAAAAATACACAAAAAGGCAATCAATAATGTTTAGACAAATTAAAAGAAGAGCTCAACATACTGTTTGTTCCAAAATATTAATAAGATCCAGGTAGAATAGTTTTATTTATGATAAATAAATAATAATAATAATAATAATAATAATAATAAAATAACAAACAACAGTACTTCATTTTATTTTATTTGCATATCACATTTAATAAAGGATATTGTAATAATGCAGCTTAAAAGAAATATAGATAAAAATATAAATCCCTATTTGAGCAAATCAGAAAAAAGTTATTAAAATTAAAATGGCCATGCTTTTCTGGGATCAGTGATTTGTTTTTTGTTGCTTTAGTTATTTCAGTAGTTTTTAATATTTCACTCAATTTATTTCTACTTTCTACTACAGTTCTCACATAAGCAAACCTTTGACCAGTTTTTACAAACTCACAATGCAACACTAGACTATGGTGTCCCCTCCATTTAAAATCTATTTCTCTTCCCTTCAAGAACGATTTTAAATGTTTGTAATCTTTTATATATAGATCGGCTGAGCAAGTATGACTTTCGAATATTCCTTATTTAAAAAGATTACTGCGTTTATGCTCGTTAACGCTTTCGAATATGAATCCAAATGGCACCATAAAAATATGACATCAGACTAAATTCTATTCATAAAAGACAATATGACATTTCTGTTCTCTATGAAAGGAATTAGGAATCTAACAGTCATGTGCTGAAAAGATTCCTGACCTTATATTTCATTAGCAGGGATGTTTCTAAGAATTGAAAGCACAAATAGGCCATGATTTTTTTTACATTTTAAGCAGTTGAATAAAACACTAATGATACTGATGGAAAGAGGAAAAAACAAGCAACAGTGTCTCATGTCAACAGTCCAATCAAGATGAACCAGACAATGTCTGTGATTACAGTCTTTAGAAAAAATGTTTCTTCAGGGTTTTTCGATAATTAAGTGTTATTGAGGGTGTTTGGAAAGATTTTTGATCATGACACACTAGAGGTTCGACAATAAACCTTTAACATTTCAAGTGTTACATTAAAAAAATATATATACAGTATATATATGTTACTCATTTAAAAGTAATGGATTGTATCATGATGCAATAGTTATCATCATAAACTCATCCAAAACTGGTGTGTAAAAACTCGACATGAGGAAGAACCCTTAACCCGATATGGAACCCATCCTTTTCTAAATAAAACCAGTTTGTGGGATAATGAATCTTTAGCTCAGAGTGAACATGATGGTAATAATAATTACAGCAGCAGTCCTTATGTACTGATAAGAGATTATCCACAGGAAAAGTTAGAGTCTTGGTCCTTCAACAACATACCACAACTAAATCCGACCCAGCCATGCATAAACGCTGCTCAGGTACAGTCCTGTCAGAGCAATTCTTTTCCCCACACACACCCACGCAATGCAAGAGAAACTCCACGATGGGACACGTGTTGACTTCATAGCCGCTTGGTTTGAAAACATAGACGATATGAAAAGCCTAAATGCGTCCCTTCTGTGTAGGTGTTTGGGTTTGAGATGATCTGGATGTATGTGTTGTGAAAGGTGGAAATAAGAAGCTGAAGATCTCCATGATGAAATGTGAAGCAGGTCTTGGGAGAGAAGAACCTGGATTTTTGGTGGCGCTAACAAACTCTTCGAGACACCCAGGCTTTGCAAAATCGGTTATTGCTTCCAGTCTCAAGTCACCAAACGATGAAAGCAATCATGACGAGAGATGTCCTCTATGTTATCTGATGGGAGTTGATCAATTGTATATAAAAAAGACCTTTATATTATACCGATGATTGGAAATAAGTATTAATTGTTCATGACACGCTTTTCCCATGTGTTTTGCAGGAAAGTTTGCAGGCAGTCGAATCTAGAAAGGGGTTAAAAATCAGCAAAGCAGAGCAGCACTTCCAGGCCACTTCGGGCCGAGCTTTTACTGGATTCTGCCACAGCCGGTTTGCTCAAACATCTCAGTGTATATGACAAGTCTGAGAGACCAAAGCATTGTCTCTGCAACAAGAGACGAGGAGACTGAGAAATAGAGAGAGAGAGAGAGAGTGTTTGAGAGAGCGAGAGAGAGAAAGAACAATTCCTTTTCTCTAGAGTAGAGGAGCATTTAAATATGACAGGACACAATTATGTTGTGCAGTGTTGTTGGCTGCAGATGCTCGCTGCTATAATTCCACACTTTTGGAGAGGCGTCAGCACGCCAGACCCCTACAATGGAGTTAATGCAGCTGTGGCTGAAATGACACACACAAAGGAAACGAGGGAGAAAGAGCGAACCAAACGTGTCGTATTCCAAAAAAAAAAAAAAAAAAAGAAACGAGCTGCATGCGTCCCGAACAGGATTCTGCGTATCTTTCCATTTCATTATACAAATTAGTCCTCCTGGCAGTGCAAGAGATGGGGGGGAGGGGGGGGGGACATAATAAGAGAATAAGAGTAAAAGAGGGAGTGTGGGTGAAAAAAAAAGAGAGACAGAAGAATTGTTAAACCGCAGTGCTGCCGAATTATTGATTCTGATCAGTGAGAAAGTGTTGATCAGTGTTGATTCATTTTCTACTGGCAGTTCCATATTCACGGCATATGACACGTTTTATGGGATCGATAGACACAACTTTATTGTCATTGCATAGTACAGGTACACAGCGATGAACCCAAAAGTTTACCAGAAGTGCAAATAGTAGCAATTGTGCAAAAAGTGCAGATAAATATGTAAATATTAAGATTAAAGCACATGGCAGTGAAAAATATGCAAAATATGAAAAGTAAGTACAGGAGATACATATGAAAGATCTGGGCAATGTGTAAAAAATTTGCAGAAGCATGTTCACTAAGAATATATAAGCATATATTACTGTACACCTTTATATTTATTCACTGTACTTCTGAATGTCCACACATCTCTGCACTGAAATAGCCTTTATATTTATTCACTGTATATACTTCATATATATACCACTGCTGTAAATATGCCAGATATTTATCCGCACTGTAAATATGCTAGATATTTATCTGCACTTTTGCACGACTGCTACATTTTGCACTTCTGGTAGATGCCAAACTGCATTTCGTTGCTGTGTACCTGTACAATGCAATGACAATAAAGTTGTATCTATCTATCTATCTATCTATCTATCTATCTATCTATCTATCTATCTATCTATCTATCTATCTATCTATCTATCTATCTATCTATCTATCTATCTATATGGATTTATATTAGTGAAGGTGTGTGCAAGGCACAATATGTGTAGAGAATGTGGGATATATCAATTTACAATATGCATATTGTATGTACAGAAGTTATACGTAGTGTATATACAGTTTATATACAGATATGAAGATGATCTTCATGGAATAAATTCACAATTATATACAAATACAATTATCCAGAGCTGAAACAGCAAACGTGCATCATGATTACTGACAGTAGAATAAGTAAAGCATCAGTGAGTCAGTCAGTGAGTCAGTGCCCCAGCGGTGTCATGTGGTGTTCGGTAGGGTGATGGTAGATGGGAAAAAAGCTGGTTTTGAAGCGGCTGGTTTTGCTATGTTTCTATAGATAAAAGGAAGTTCAACATTTTGTTGTTGGTTTTTATATTATTGCACCTACACTGATTCCACAACTTAATTAGAATTGATTTCTAATTAAACAAACATGTCTTTCTTTCACCTAGATTGTAGCTGTAGTAAATGCTGTGGCACAAGAGAAAAAAAACAACTTGGAAGTAACAGTAACTCTGCTTTGGAGTGTGCCAGATTTACACTGCTACACTGTTGTCATTTTGTACATCAATCTCTATCATGTTTATTAATTTATTACATTTGTCTTTTAACATTATTGCAGTAATTTACGATATTTGTATCCTATTTGCGGACATATACCCAGCAGCATTGGGCTAAAATATCATATGCAATAAGAAAGAATCTCCATTGCAATCTAATCTATAATTAAGTCAAGTCAAGTTTTTTTCTATAGCGCTTTTCACAACAGATATTGTCTTAAAGCAGCTTTACAGAAATCAACAGTCAAGGTGAATGGTGTGTGTTTATCCCTGATGAGCAGCCATGGCGACTTTGGCAAGGAAAAACTTTCTTAGATGTAATGAGGAAGAAACCTTGAGAGGAACCAGACTCAAAAGGAGAACCCATCCTCATTTGGGTGACATCAAGGGTTTGATCATAAATGATCATATTATG
Organism: Silurus meridionalis; assembly: GCF_014805685.1. Classification (NCBI taxonomy): domain Eukaryota; kingdom Metazoa; phylum Chordata; class Actinopteri; order Siluriformes; family Siluridae; genus Silurus; species Silurus meridionalis. The sequence continues at coordinate 24,523,164 of NC_060888.1, read as the reverse complement.
ACATTGCATTTACATGTAAATGCTTACATCACTATATGGTGCATATGGACAGAAATTCACCAAATGTTTTTTTGCATATCCCCGTTTGTTATAAAGCTGAAGTAGCTTATAGCAAAGAGGAAGCTACGATAGAGTGCATCTGAAAAAGATAGCTTTAAGTGCCATTAATAAAAACCCAAATGTGCTACCTTGGTAGTTCTGCGACTTAAACTATTAGGCATAACCTAAGCCGATAGTTGTCGAACAATATTTTTCTTTTATACTGTTTTAAAACTGGATTGTTGGCTGAATGTGAAGTGACAAGTGCATCAAGAAGGTGCAAATTAGATTTATTGTCTTTTTAATTATTACCCAAAACCTTTATAATACAAATGTATATGATTTCGGTTCAAATTCCAAAGTAAACTGTGATTCCAGCACATTCAGAACTAAATGGATGCCACTTATGTTAGTGTTTTTAAAACTTTCCAGCATCAGCAAATCAAATCAAATCAAATCAAATCAAATCAAATCAAATCAAATCAAATCAAATCAAATCAAATCAAATCAAATCAATGCAAAATGCAAAATGCAAATTGCAATGCAAAGATTTATGAATAAATTGTTTTCAATAATACTTGTACTTGAATCATTTTACTCTTTTAGGTTTAGTGTATTATTGTGCTTTCCTATTGGTTCTCAAAGCAGTCTCTTAGACTTTACATTCACCTCATAAATACATCATCCTGCTGTCCACAATACGACAATTAACTTCAAAGACTTGATTGTTATAGTGGCTAAATATCCCTTTAAGTTTCATTCTTATTTCTCTTTACAGAACTAACGTTTCCAGAACGCCGCCATTAGGACGTGTTAAATGGGGTTAAGATTTTGAGTGGTACTCGATGAGCAACTCTTTCTATGAGTGAGAGAAAGTGATAGAGAATGAGGGACAGCCAGATAAAGAGAGGAAGTGCTTAAAAGAGTCAAGAGGAAGTGAAGAGTTTGTGTGTGTGTGTGTTTGTGTGTGTGTGTGTGTGTGTGTGTGTGTGTGTGAATGTGTGCATGCTCCCTGCCCTCAAGCACTTCACTCAGAGGGGCCTAATTTGCAGTAAGGGCCTCTTGATCCATCCTTCCCATTCCAGAAGAGCCCTTCAGTCCACTTGCTGATAGTTCTCCCTGTTCTAATGACCCAGTAGGCCTGAAATCTAACACAGGAGAAAGTCGAGAGCTTAAACACACTTGAGTAGTTAGTCTGGAGATAAAATCAGGCACTTTAGCTTCCACATTCTTGAACTAAACATGTGTTTCTTTGAGCAAATATACAGACTACAAAACCTCATGACAGTCGATGTCCTTGAGAGATCATCTACAACAGTGAGAAGAGAAAGCAGATACAATACCACAACAATAGACTAATTTGAGAAGCATGCTGATAAATAGCAGCCTATACATCTATTATATCTACAGTACAGCCCAAACATCTGTCCATTACAATCTCAAAATACAATGCTAATTTCCTCAGGGATTTATTCCTTGCTGGTTGTATTTAAACCTTTTTAGAAGCACCTAGCCAACAATTAGTTGTTTTTTTTTTGGCTATAGCATCATGTAAATGTTTTTACACAGTGTTTACATTTTTTTTACTGAAGAAATGTTCCCAAAACCTTCCTCTAATGCTATTTTTCTCATAGGCTACGTTAATACAGATTGGACTTTTGTAATCAATAAGCTTTTCTTAAAATGCTGATGAAGTCACATGACCCATTCAAGTAAAAAAAAAACCAAGATGGTGGATGATGTTGTACTGCAGTTCTTGTGCCTGCTGTCTAAGTTGATTGTATTATGAAAGTTTATTGTCACTTTGTACAACCTTCAAATTGCATTTTCTCAAAAGGAACAGAGTGTTTGCTTGCAGCTGCATCGGTTCAAATGTCTGATCGGTAACGGCACAAAGCTTTCAAGGCTTTTATGGAAAGTGGGAGCTCAGCGGTTAAGGCATTGGACTTTGGGGCAGAAGGCCATAAGTTAAAATCCCACAACCACCCTGCTGGGCCCTTGTGCAAGGCTCTTAACCCTTAATTGCTAAGTTGTATAATTGTAATTGATGTGTAATTGGTAAATATAAGTTGCTCTGGATAAGGTTATCTGCCGAATACCGTAAATATATGCACTGTATAGTAAGCATTACAGTTTGGCAGAACAATGTGGATGTAGCCCTAATGGGAATATTGACAGTAGCAAATATCACATTTTTTCAGATGTTGTTTTTGCATTCTTGAACATTCCGGTTCATATTCCCTGTCAGCTAGTATGGTGTTTTACGTTCCTGGTTCTACCACAAAATTAACTCAACAAATGAAACAACATTCTGCGTGTTAAAACATTTATTGTGAAGTTCTCTGTGTCTCTCTGTCAAAACATGCTTAAACTCTAAACACATTGTGAAACAGTGACCTTGGCCAATGTTGTCTCATCCCTGATGCTTTCATTACGGAAGAAGCGTGAGGATTTGGGTAAAATCCTAGTGGCCGCCCGGTGCTGGTGTTTAATCGTAGTTTTTAATCTTTCATTTATAAATGAGATAGTGAGGCCAGCAGACAGCAGCACAGAAATATCTGGAAAGACACAAAATACAGAGACGTGTTACGGAACACAACAGCACTCAAGTAAAACAGAACCACAACCAAGACAGTCTACTGTGGAGATTAAGACACACACACCCACCCACACGAAAACGTGTCCACACAGCAGATGGATAAGCGATGTAGCCCACTCACCTCTCCTCCATCTCCTCGTTTTTTGGAGCATGTTTGGACTCCCTCTGTGGGGAGACAGACAGAGAGCGAGCACAGCCTCAGAGCCAGAGCCTGCCAGAGAGCAGGCAGCATGCCAGCGTGCCCTTTCCACATCCCAAACACCCCCAACCTCTCCGACTCCCCTCACACACCCTAAGAACACTTACACACACAGACATCCTGACACCAAAAACAACAAGAAACCCAGCACCAGTAACTTACAAAGTTTGTTGATTTAGAAACGTCATTATATAGTTGCAGTTCAGTTCAAAATGCTGACTGAGGTGCATCAATTTATGGTTTTTTTCCCAGTCAAAATTCAACTTTCTTTTTATTTATGGTCTTTGGGTTTATCTTTGCCTCATTTACTAGGTGTGTAATTCTGACTGCTAGGATTAATGAGTACAGTAACTTGAGCATGTGTCCTGTTCATGCCTGGAAGTGGGCAGCTTGACAAATATGCTATTGTTATCATGATAAATTACCTCATAAACGCAAATAATGAGCATCATATAATTATTGTCAACCAAAAGTGATGATAAGACCTGATGTTAAAGACGATGTTGAGTCATCAATGGTAACATATGCGTTCATTTTGTCTTACAAAAAACAACATGGTATCTGATTACCTTGATCGAAAACTTCTATGTAAATATACATTTAAAAAATACCCCCATAAACAACCTCTTTTCATTGATAAACTTGCATTGCGGGGATTTTATTTGCATATGGGAACACGGTTGGCTTATCCAAGCTGTGATGTAATAAGGCTGTGATGTAATAATACATGATTGATTTGCTTGTTTGTTTTATTCTCCTTTTTGTAACTTTTCAGCAAACCTGTACAAAGCTGCAAACATAATGGAGAAATGGAAGCTTCCAGTGGTTAAGAAATTGCACTTCTAATCAAAATATCATCAAATCCCACCATATTTTCATTGATAAACTAGTGTTGTAAGACTTTTATTTGCATATGGAAATACAATTCACTCCAATTAGATTTTGTTATTTTTTTACAGTCTGTTCAGTGGAAAAAAATTTTTTTTTGGTTTTCAATTTATCTATTAAAATGACTGATTGGTTGTTTGATTGATTTGCTTTTGTTTTATAACATATCATCAAACCTAAACAAAGCTACAAACATAATGGAGAAGTGGAAGCTTCCAGTGGTGAAGACTGTGGGTCATGAGTTAAAATCCTAAGCTGTCACTGTTGGGCCCTTAAGCAAGGCTCTTAACCCTGAGCTGCTTAGTCTATTAAAATATGAGATAACAGTCAGTTGCTCTGAATACGGGTGTCTTCCATATGCCACCAATGTAAATAATGCATCCATGCCTGTATCATGATATGATCCTCTCTTTAAATGTTGCGATATTTACATTTTCACCACATCACCAAGCTCAAACCCCACGAAAACCTGCGTAGCGTAACAAGTTGAACAAGAAAAAGGAGAATCTTTTCAGACACAGCTTTATCTACATTTAAATCGTTAGCGTGAGATAATCTTGTGAGATATCTTGTGACTGAAAGACCATCATTTCATCAAACAAAGATTAGCTAAGTAGCCCTCACTATAAGAAAGGCATGAAAGGAATTCCGGCACGTTGTCGAGGACTGCTAATGACACAGCATTAGGTGCTAATTCAACTTGACACTTTTTTTTTTTTTTTCCTGGAAGCTTTTTTTTCCACACACATTTTCAATAAGCAATCTGGGGAAAGAGCTACAGGAAGCGAGCAAGTGCAGAACTTGTTCTGTAAAAAGAACTAAACAAATATAGAAAATGACCAGGTCAATTCGTTTGCTGACAACAAGCCCCAAAGGTAAATACATGCAAGATTCGTTTCCGTTTCACATGAATCCGATAAAAGTTGACACTAAACAGGTCAGGACTTGTAACTGAGGGCAAAGAAAGGGCAATTTTCATACCAGGTCGGGATCTGGTTGTTAGTTTAGCCTTCCTGTGCTCTGCGTTGTGCTGAATTCTTTAGGACATCTGCACAGCACCTTAGATTTCCTTTGAAGGACGGGGGAACTTGTTTCTCAGCTTTTCAGCAATCCTACCCCTGCACCTAAACCGACCGCTTCTATTTGTTAATTATCCTCAAGTGAAATTCAACCCCGCTGTTAAAGAACTCAAAATCACTTCTTCTGTGTAAAGGCTCGGGCATCTAAGGTTACGATGCATTGTTCTGAGACTTTTCATCGGATTTGGCCCCTTCACCCACGCTCAGGTCACAGCAGCTGTTTTGGAGGAACACCCAATAGATCTACACTCGTTTACACATTTACACTTTTACACCAGTCTGATCTAAACTATACAGTACAGCTGAATGAAGAAGACAAAACCTTCCAGTCAATTACAGTATACTGTTTAACTCTTTAAATGTCTCATTATGAAGCAGGGTCACATGTTGTGGTATTATATTTAATAATACACTATATAGACAAATGTACTGGAACATCTGACTTTCCTGCAATATTTGGTTCTTCCACAAACTCTTGTAGGCATACAGTTGTACAGGATGTCTTTGGATGCAGTAGAATGAAATATTCTCTTCACTTAAACTTGGAGACCCAAACCTGTCCCAGCATGTCAATGCCCCTGTGCAAAAAGCCAGCACAATGATAATATGGCTTATATGGGATGGAGTGGAAGATCTTGAGTCGCCTGCTATAAAACCCTGAACCCTTAAATCTGTTGATCACCTTTGGAATAAATTAACACCACAGGACTCCTCACCTCACCTACATCAGTACCTGAATTTTACTAAGACCCTTCTGTCTGAATGAGTGCAAATCTCCATAAGAACACTTCAAAATCTAGTGGAAAATCTTCCCAGTAGAGTGGAGGTTTTTATTACAGTCCACTAAATGTGGCATGGGATGTTACAAATTTGTTACTTACAAACTATTTGCAGATTAACAATTGGCTACACTTAATTCTTCCACTCATACACACAATACTCACAATACAGTACACAACAATAAGAATCGATGCTCTTCCAATAACAAGTTGCTACATAAAACAGCATCAATTACTACAAGATAACACAAAACTAACAAGAACAAATAGACAAATACACAGGATAAAAAAGTGTCAACAATATTTAGTGAAACAACACAGAATAATATAGTAGTAGTGCAGTGCCAACCAGTACACAGCACTAAATGGGAGACTGTACAAACTGGCCAGATAAAAAAATATATGTTATGAATGTATGGTGATGATCAAGCAGAGGTTATTCTTGCACAAAATTTGGATTAGTTTGTGTGTGTGTGTGTGTGTGTATGTGTGTGTGTGTGTGTGTGTGTGTGTGTGTGTGTGTGTGTATGTATGTATATCAGCCCAGTATTTAACTGTTACATGGTTTAATAGTGAATAGTTACTTATTTAATGCAACTGAAAAAATGAATAAAAAGATGTAAATGAACATATACAAAGGTAAATACATAATGATTTCATCAAACATAGGGAATTTGCAAAACCATCATCATATTTGGCATTTAGACTATCTGCATGGTGAAATGTCTAGGGTTTCGATTCTTGTCTTGGTTTCCGTCTCTGTTTTGATATTGGCTATTTATATTCCGTAACCCAACACCGCTCTGAACAAGGGCTCGCCCTCGAAGGGGTTTTCTGAGGTTTAACTGAAATCAAAAGGAGGTTTGCAAAGAAAACATGACAACATAGCAAAAATAAGAAAGATAAGAGAGAGAGAGAGAGAGAGAGAGAGAGAGGAGATTTCACCAAGTGCATCATAAAAGTCCAATAATAATAGTGACAATTTTACCACATGCAGGAGTAATTGTAATTTGTCCTGTATTTTTTTTTACAACACACATTTAGTCAAACTAAAGCCTAATTTTCATAATTCACTTCCTGTACAAATACATCTATGAAATATTCTCAAGATTTATCAAAAGCTCTGTATAATGTGTACACCGAGCTGTTAGGTGTGTGTAGTTACAAAGAAATTGGCTACTCAGGGCTTAGTAAGTGCTAGGTGTTAATAGTGATTTTGATTAGTGTGTGTTTGTGTGTGTGTGTGTGTGTGTGTGTGTGTGTGTGTGTGTGTGTGTGTGTTTGTGTGTGTGTTTGTGTGTGTGATGTGTTAGTGTGTGCCTGGGTATAGAAAAGCCAGAGTGTGATAAATATTTGAGGAGAAAGTAGCCTGGCCCTGAGGGGGAACACACACACACACACACACACACACACACACACACACGCACGCACGCACACACACGCACGCACACGCACGCACGCACACGTGCGCACACACACACACACACACACACACACACACACACACACACACACACACACAATAAAAAGTTTATTGTGTGTTTTAATAGCATTGTTTTTAGGGTCAATTTGGTATCACTATTTATAGAAGTCAAATTTCCGAATCATTTTAATAAAAAATGTATAATGTATACAATTTCAAATAAAAAAATCTAAGTAAAATTTTACAAATTGAAATAAAAATGTAAAAATAAGCTTTTTAATGGGAATGACCCCCAGACACACACACACACACACACACACACACACACACACACACACACACACACACACACACACAAAAAAACACTGCAAAGGGGAAGCTTGTTTAAATGCTGCCTTCACATTTAATATCCTGGCGTCACAAATGCTACCCACAATGTACTTCGACAACATATCTGAAGGGGATTACACTCCCGCTGTCACACACACTTAAACACACAGTGAAACACACACAGACTGAGCATACAAGTACTACTAGTGCTAACAGTTCATTTTACTTCCACAATTTAAAAAAAAATAGTTTACAAAACAGCACACTGCAGTAATAAAAGCCACATGTAATAAAAACCTGAAGAGATTTAACCTCTGCTTGTGTCTCAAAGTACAGCCTTGAAATCCTTGAATCTGATTGGTTAGTAAGCGTTAAACAACTTTCTATAGCAGCAACTCTGACAATGATATACATTTCACAATTTACATCGAATTCTATCTAAATATATTGAAACATTTTAATGTAAATACATAATCTAAAGCTAATAATAAAGAATAAACTGTATTCTATGCAAAGGAAAAAAAAATTTGGATTGGCCACTCATCAGTCATTTTATAGACACGCCCACAACAACCGCATCACCGTCCACCTACATCATTATGAGAAGATTTTGAATCAGTACCTTTGTACTCACTAACGTCATGAAAGTAAGAAAGAAAGAAAGTAAGAAAGAAAGAAAGAAAGAAAAAAATGTTATACTTGTCACATGTACTTTTTCAGCAACATAAAATTTTTCTTCGCATATCCCAGCAATGTTTGGAAGTTGGGGTCAGAGTTCAGGGTCAGCCATGATACAGCGCCCCTGGAGCACAGAGGGTTAAGGGCCTTGCTCAAGGGCCCCAAGATTGTCAGCTTGGTAATACCAAAGCTTGAAACCCCGACCTTCTGATCAGTAACCCATAGCTTTAACCATTGAACTACCACCTCATTAGGTACACTACTGAGGGAATAAGGGAATGACTGTAGATTCTAACATGTAAGTGATGTTAAAATGGAAACTTGTTTGCCACGTGGAAGTTCAACATCCTAAGACATTCATTAATAAATTATAATAAAAAAATCATCAATGGAATCTTGCAGTAACAGTATCACCTTTGCTGATCATTTTCCTATAACAGCTCCAGAGTAGTTCTGGGATGCTAGCTAGTTAGCTACAGGGTAAAATATTGAGTTAATGGTGTTATTAAACTAGTTATTAGTTATCAGTACATAGTAAATAATCATGCTTCACTTTATGCAGGATGTCAGCAAGGCTTAACAGGTGCACAAAATGGCCAATACTCGATGGAATACATGAATATTAACAAGCATCCGTTTATGGGAAATGAATATTCATTACATCAAGCAGCCCTACTTGGCAGCCTGTCCTACAAACACTGATACCGAAGTGTGCATAAATGCTAATGTATGTTAAACATGCGCAAGCAACAGGAACACAGCTTTTAATGACAGTGCTGCTAAGTTATAAAAGCCCAAGCCACAAATCGTGTGTGTGTGTGAGGGAGAGTGTATGTGTGTGTGTGTGTGTGTGTATCTGGAAACTGCAGACTTGAGCTTGGGGTTAATTGGGCGTAAAACACAATGCTAATCTAATGTTTATGAGGTCGCCGCTGAGCTCTGACGACCTGAGAATGACACAAGAGCAAGACGGGACATGAGGCACGCTAAGCATGTTTGGTTACAGTGCTTCTGCTGAGGTTCTATAGAGGCTGCCTTTAAGGTACGGAAAGCATGTTTGTTTATGCAAGCACTTGATCCCCCACTTGAACGCTACACAAAGGCTATTGTTGTGGCGTTTTCAGCGTTTTTAAGCATGCAAGCAAAATTAGGATCTTGTCTCACAGGCATGGATGCCCCACATCGATTAAAGAAATTCAAGTACATGTTCTGATCTAAAGTTTAGATGGAAAGTGAAACATTTGTCTTTTTACCAGTAGTGAGAAGTAAAAATGTGCATCTACAATGCTCTCAACTAATATTGGCACCCTGAATAATGTATGAGCAAAGAAGGCTGTGAAAATTGTCTTTTTTCTCTTTATATATATATATATATATATATATATATATATATATATATATATATATATATATATATATATATATATATATATATATGGCAGACCAAGAACCCATAATATACATGAGTTAAATAGATGTATAATGCATTTAAAAATTCCCATTGATATTTCACATTTTATTGTGCATTATTTTATTGCTTGACTAGGAACAGGAACAATTAGCATAGCTATGATGTGAGGTGAAAAGTTTTTGAGCTTTACAAAATGGTACAAATGGCCAAGGGTGCCAATATTAGTGAAGGGCACTCTAAATAGATCCAAACAATTCCTCAGGTAAATCCAAAATGTAAAATCTTTTCACGTGAGATAAATTACAGCTCTATTCCCAATGGTACATTTCTTGTCAGTAACCAACAAACATGAAAAAGCAGTTACAATGCAATAATGAAAAGCACATGAATGTTGTATTTAGCTTGACTGGAGAAGAAAGTGATGTAGATGAACTACGTAATTTATGCAAAATTGTAGAAACAGGAAACCACATCGATGGTGAATTTAATATAGAAATGTCCCCACTATGGGATGAATAAAGGTATATCTTATCTTATCTAATATGATTGGCCAGAAAGTTAGTTTGCTATAAAACCATTTTGATAAACACAATATCTCTAAAAAACTAATAAACAAAACTTTGTAAATATCTTTTTAAAATAAAAAATAATACAAAAATATAATTCAAAAAGAACACCTGCTATCCATTATAAAGACAAGTGTACTCAATTAGCACCATATTGCCAGCAGAAGAGCCTGTCATTATACAATCACCATCTCAGAACATCACTTCAGGCTCTAATGTGAGATACACAATGAGACCTAGGAAGTCTATCCAAAAGTTTCCAGGCCATCTGGTTGAGATTGGTAGTGTGTATCAGAACTGGTATAACAGAGGACACAGGAAAACTATTATGTGAGCGTGTGGCCCTAGATATGAAGCTTGTTAGATAAAGGAAGATGACATTCATTAACTTGAAATTAGAGCTTTCATACAGTCGTCTTTAGTAATTGCTTGGTCAGGGCTGCTTGATGAACTCTCAACGCCAGAATTCACACCCCATGTTGGCATTTCCTGGTATTTTCAAATGTTCTTTTTATTACTGGATCAATTGACATCCACTTCATGTTCCAAGCCATTTTCAGCCAGAGATTCAGATATTTCAAGCATTAAACTAATGCAGATAAAAATTTTCTCTGCGGTACACCCTCTTACACCACAACTATTATAAATATCTGCTATTCATTCTAAACCCAGATAAAACCTAAACTTCTGGTGGTGATGTGCTTGTTAGAAAGATATGCTATATATCAGAATAAACTGCACATTTTAAGATTCAAACCTCAGCACATACAGTCTCCGCACTACTCCAGTCTAAACCACTAGTCACAATTAGCTACAAACTAGCTAACCTACTAGCTACTAGCTAGCTGACAGGTCATCTTTATTAGCAAAGCAAAACTGCCAACGGGTTAGCCGGAGCACTGCAGCCACAACCTTTACAACGCATTTCTTCTCCAAAAACAAAGAATCTGTCAAAACTGGTTGCAACAACCTGATGAAAAAAAAATAGCATGAATGCTGTTTCATCTGAACTCCTTTATTTCTTTTTTAAGCTTTTGTGTTAACATTTGACTCCAGTGGATTGGGAGATGGTAACCTTATTGTTCATAGTGATGACTCATAAAAACACTCACAGCCCACATACAGCTTGGTAGTGTTTGGGGGATTTACAGGGGTGTGATGAGTAAGCTGCAGAGCCATTCAGACCAATGATTAGCAATCAGGCTAACTGCAGAATGCTCATATTTGAAATATGCCCGGCTTCAGAGTAACCTAAATAAACATTATTCTGTCTTACACTATTGCAAGGTCCGAAACAGAAACTCTAAATAATTTGAATCAGGAGCATGAGGCATAGTAATGGTTGTGGCTATGTTATGGTATGGTATGGTATGGTATGGTATGGTATGGTAAAGGGTATAATTCATACTGTATTAGACATTATTAAAAAAATCTATGAGCATAATAAATAAAAGAATAAGATGATTTTTCAGCCTGTGTCTCATTTTTTATCCCCTCTCCCCCACCTCTTTGCTTAACTCTGTAAGTAACTGTATCGTTAATCAACTCAAATGTATTGTACAATATTGTGTAACTTGGTCCGAAATGGTGGAAGCCCAGCTTTTTCCTTTATCCTGTCCCGCTAGCTTTGAGGACGGACTCTCTGGCGAGAGCAGCGTTAATTTCACATGCTCCCCAAAAGGACCAAGTGTTATGCTAAATAGCTCTTGACTGTTGCCTACAGCTGCTGGTGACAAACTTGTGTGTGTGTGTGTGTTTGTGTGTGTGTGTGTGTGTGTGTGTGTGTGTGTGTGAGAAGTATGAGTAGAAGCTGACAGTCGAGGGATCAGAAACTCTTCATTTTATTGTACAGTATAACATCTCAAAGTAGAATGAATAAAAAAACACGCACTCGATGTATCATGATTCTAAAATAAATATATAAAATGTACAAAATAGAATAGAATACACACTTTCTTCCTTTTAGCATGGTTATTTTCCTCACAACCAAGAATTTGACGAAAGAACAACATGCTGAAGCTTTTTCTTTATTTATAGTCACTTATGTTGTGGAACTGTTACACAAGTAATATCCACTTACATAATAACAGCTATAAACAATCGTTCACTCACTAGCCTAACTAAGTCTTATTTTCTACAAGCTAATTTTATTACAAAATCAGCTTTTTTTGTTACTGGAGTTCCAACTGCCTCAAACTGTTATGAAGCACTGACACTGGAGACTCTTTCCAAAAAATGTTAAATAAACACCCTATTAAACACGTCGCCATATTAGATATATAATGACACATAAATTATCCTGATATTACACTTGACATGTGCAGCGTAGGCCACAGATGTTTTTGTGAAATTGTAAAATTGAAATAACAACATATTAAAACATGAAAATTAGCCCAAAGATATGCACTGGAGCTGGAACTACTTTCCAAGCTGCAATCAAATCGATGCCTTCTAACAAAATCAGGATCGATTGTCTCTGCTACATAAAGCAAAACTCTTTTGATCAAGCGAATAATTTTTCTTTTCGCCCTACAGGACGCCACAACATGGTGTGAGAAAATCTCCAAACCGGGGTTAGAAGATACCAACATTACACAATGATGAATTCTATCATTTTTTTAGTCAGCGCTGTATAAAAAAGGAAGCAGAAGAAACTCATTAATCAGGGGCAGATCTCCAACGAGAGTCATAAGCACGTCTCGGCGCTGTGAATAACAACAGTTTTTTTTTTTTGCTGCGAAACTGTTTCAGAATCTAATAATTATCCTCTTCATCCTCTTAATTCCGACCCCAGTGCCGGGCTGAGAGCCGAGCCGGCGTTGTCAGGAGGATTACAGTCCTGCGATTCGCGCCACAGGAGGCAAGCAGCCTGCAATTACGCCTGGCGGCGCCTTTGATTTAAAGGAAACTTTCAGAAACTGACTAAAATGTTGAATAATACGCCATTAGAGATTCCGTAGGCCGGTGCTGAAAAGAAACCCTCCCTTTTTAGAAATTCCCCCCTTCCTTGCCTACACACACATAGACACACACATTTGCTGGTGCAATTGATGTTTAGTGACCAAGGGCCACAAAAAACAAGATCAGCAGCCGAACCACCTGTGAATATAAGTGCTTATGCTAATGCTGTCAATTCTTTCAGTATTAATAAAATACACCTTTACCAGAAAGATTCACTTTTTCCGATTCGCGTAGCCAACTCCTCGGAACAAACTATCAGTTTATTCTATTGAGATAAAAGCGCTGAATGAAACGGCCTCTAAAGGAAAGGGAATCTTTTATATGATGTTCCCTCTCCTTTTAGATTTTTCAATGAAAATGAGGGGTCAACTTCTCTCATTTTCCTCACAAAGGCGTGAAAGAAGGAGAGAAAAGAAGGAGGGGGGGATTGATGGGTACAGCAGAAGGTGAAGAGATGAAAAAGGGAAGGCGGCGAGAGGAGCGGCCGCCCGGCTCACATCAATGCGGCATTGTGAGCCTCCGGCCCTGTAATTAAATTTCACACAATATGAGGCAGCAAATGACATGTAAATTATAAATGGCCGATTCTTTGCTTTTCTGTGACAGTGTTAAATAAGAGAGGTGTAAGAGAAATCATTAGATTATACTGTGCTAAACGAGGGAGGGAGGGCCTTTCAAGCAAAAAAAAAAAAAAAAAGAACGGAGACAAGAAGAGGAGGGGGAAAAAAAGAGGGCCCTCAGCCAGCCCTGGCGCGAAACTGTGCGTTTGGAGACGGGTTCGAACAGCGGTACGCACAATGCACAACCAGCACCCACATTGTGTTTGTGTACCTGGGTATAAAATAGACATTATGGGCATTTTGTCCAGCCCACCAAGATGCTCGGGCGCGCTCGAAAAAGAGGAGTGAGATAAGTGGATGCACTTCAGCAGCTACTTGTTTCTCTCCCCAATTACCCTCCGAATAAATAGACACAGCCCACTGGCATCAACAATGAAATATAGCTTGAAAGGAGAAGAAAAGTGGGTTCTTTTCAGAGGCGCTTGAACGCATACAGAAGCAGCGAAGGGGTAATTGTGGAAGGGGGCTGAGGACAGAGGAGGAGTCGCTTCTTTTCATGACGAAGAGAGGTGCGAGCAAAGGAGAAGCCGAAAAAACAGCAAGAGAGGGGACAGACGAATACAAACAAGGGCCCATGGCTCACTTCAGTAGCCCAAAACACAAACAACAACAACAACAAAAGACTCAAGACTTTGAATGAACAAAGGCAGAACAAGGACAACGTCCACATATGATCAAGCGCAGATATGGGAAAAGGAATGAAAAGCATTCTTCTGAGTGAAATCTCAAAGATGAGAGTACACTAATTACCAGACGATTTAGGGTGTAGAGTTTAAGGTCATTGACTGGACTAGGTTTAGGACTAGGACTAGGTTTTACACTTTAAATGTTACTTGAGATTTTTTACCGAGTTATAGCTTTGAGCCCAAAACCTTATGGGAAGAAAAACATTCCACCAAAAATTCCCATAATTCATTATCGATTCATTCAACACCATTATCTGGAATATATCCTGCAAATTCTGAGATGGAAACAATGATATACTCTGGATGGGACGAACACATTTAGAGTTTAGATTTGAGCATGTTGGCATGTTGAAGGAAACCGGAGAACCCTGAAGAAAGTGCGAGAACACATGAAATTCCACACAGACTGTAACTACCATGTAGCTTAGAATAGTGGAAACAGGATAAGTGTGAGACATTTCTTTTATTTCCCATCTCCACCACTCCACCACATCTTGACCCGGTTTTGGATTTTTTTTGCCCCTATGCGAAGTGATTAAAAACTAATACATACCCTGAGTGGACTATCATACAGCTCAGTGGCCTCTTAATGAGGACAAATCCCCTTTCAGCCAGCAGAGAGCCTAGACTGACTGAGAGGGAGCTCATTAAAATGTGGAACTGGACACAGAGAGAGACAGAGATAGAGAGAGAGAAAGTGAGACAGGGGTTGTGTCTTTCTGCTCGAGTAGCTTCAAGAGGCCTCCAGGATAAATGTCCCCCCTCTCGACTCAAGTAGCTGCATTGCACCAAGTGCCGAGTGGAGAAAAGAGCCACAACGTGTTAGTCAACAAGTTAGTTCTGAGGACCTGGGCTCTTGAGGGGGGTAAAAAGCAGAACCCCCCCTGCCCCAACGCCCCCCCCCACACACAGTAATCTAGACCTCTTGTGTTTTATTCTTCCGACTTGAAAAAATTTTTTTTCTTTTACTCATGATTTAATCATCATTACACAAGTGCTACTGGATTCTTCATTCTGATTGGTCAGATGGTTTTCGTTAATTTTCTGTGGCTCAGCCACTACTTCAAAGTTTAAACACATTTCTGTAACAACCACAACCTTCACAGTAAAAAGGGTTTCTATCAAAGTTTTCTATGAGATCATGTTTAAGTAACATTTTTGGAAGGAGTCTTTAGTGTCAGTGCTTTGTGATAGTCAAAATACAAAGTTTTCTGAGGACTTCAGGACCTCAGGAATTTATCAGTAGTGTATCCAGATGCATTTTTTTGCATCATCAGGCATCATTTAAGTGTGTAGTGAGAGACAAAATGAGACTGCTTTAACGATGCTATAATGCAAATGAGAGCATGAACAAATTAATGGACTTATTAAATGGTGAATTCCACAATGCTGCTTAACATTACCCATGGCGCCACTTGAAATTGACAGAAAAAATAGTTGTTTTTCTATGAGGTCATGTTTAAGCAACATTTTTGGAAGGGGTCTCCAATGTCAGTGCTTTTTCATAGCCAAAATAAAAGATTTTCTGAAACATGTACGTCTTCATGAGGGCCAAGAATTTCCTCTGTAGTGTTTTAAAGTGCATTTTTTGTGCATCTAATTAGCATGTAGTGAGGAAAAAAGAAACTCATTGTCCCATTGATTAATGGACTTATTAAATGGTACATTGTACAATGCTGCTTAACGTTACCCACCATCACAGTATATGATGTCACTAGAAATGAACAAAATGTGTGATTTTTTGTCCTTTTGCAAGGACAAAAAAATGTGATAAGAAAAAGATTAAATTAGGCATTTCAATTCCTATTACCCCTCTTAACCCCTCAAAACCCTTCATGACAGACGACATGATGTTACGTATCAATTGTGTCCATTAATAGAACTGAAATAGAAATAAAGTAATGACATAGTGTATAGTTTATATACATAGACACACAGACACACACCAAAAAAACATACACTTTCTCCAAAGAGAGAGAAAGAAAGATTAAAGAGAAAGAGGGTAACCAGTTCCAGTATAGCCTGTCAGCTTCGGGATGCTTAAAGGCCCAGATTAACCCTGATGGACCCGTCAGCTGTGCTCGTCCGGCATTAAGAGTTCAACAAGGGAGCAAGTACACATTTTTAACATGCACACCCAGTGAACCCAAGCACATGCAGCACACATGCAGGAGAGCGCTTGGTAGAGCAAGCCAGCTCGGACACGGCTCGGGCCAATTTCACCTCAGTGTTTAATATTTAGTGCAGGAGCTGCAGCCTCAATTAAAAATGAAAATGAAGTAGGGCGGTATTTAAATTGATGCCAAAGAGTGTTTGAGACGGATAGGGACCGGGTGAAAGGTTTCGGGTATTTGTGTGAGTGTGTGTGTGTGTGTGTGTGTGTGTGTGTGTGTGTGTGTGTGTGTGTGTGTGTGTGTGTGTCGTTGGGGTGTATTTGAATACCATAAAACAACGTTGATCTTTCCACAGAGGAGAAAATTAATTATTTCAAATACACGTGGACCCTTTATGAGCGCCAGCTTGATTTGCATTGAGGAAAATTCAGCTGAAGTAATTGGTGCGCACTGAATGAACTCAATTTTCATTCCGAGTTTCCTCCGAGTCCCCAGGCACGCAACACAAACAAAAGTGAATATGAAAAGGGAACATGGGGAGGGAATATTACCGGAATCACACAACAAAAGCCGGAGCAAAATTGTTTTAGCGCCACAAAATGAATGATGAAGGCCTCATTCATGCGCCAGGCTGAAAAAAAAAAAGATATCGCATAGCCAGCTGACAGTTGATGTCTTCATATAAATGTAAGAATTTACATTCTAATTAAAGAGAATTTACATCTTAATCAAAGCGGCCCTCATTGTTTGCGCTTGTGTGCGTTGTTTAAATGCGCCGAACATCACTGCGGAGCCAACAACCGGGGAATCTAATCAAACCGTCCTATTATGAGTAGGCATCAATGCAAAATGTGAAAGTGTGGGTGAGGAATGAAATGCTGGGAATTCAAAAGGAAAATATAACTGAGTTATCTGGAAAAAAGTTACGATTTGTTTTTTTGCACATTTGTTTTGTTATTATTTTTTTTTTAGGTTTAAAATCTATGCATTGTAAATATTCAGCAGATGCAAATGTACAATATTCACACATTGTAACGAATAGTAGATTTGAATTACATTTTAATGAGCATCAACGATTCCATTAACGTAAAAAAAAATATGTTAAGTTATGTTAATGATGTAATTATGTTATGGGATGATAAAAAATTGTATGAAATTAGATCATAGGTAATAAAAGCGGTTTGAAGTAGGATGATGTCTGGTAAGTATTTAATACCTGATCCCATGACAAAACTGAATGCAAACAAAGAAAATGTATTCCTGCTGTTAAGTACATGATTTATTTAATAAAAATGTTGAATGAGTAAGTTAAGGGCAAGAAAATGAAGAACTCTGCAGTGCTACAAATTTAGATTTGCTATAGATTTGTTCAGTGGGGTTGATGCCAGTACAGAACAAGTTCAAGTTCTTCCAGTACCACATTGGCAAACCATGTCTTGTATCTTGCTTTGTCTACAGGACCAACATGATGCTGGACCTCTCAATTCCAGTTAAGTGAAATTGTATTGTAATGCTACAGTATACAAAGACATTATAAAGAATTGTGTTTTTCGGACTTTGTTTTAGCAGTTTCCAGTCACAAACTGGCCTCATCTGATCTACAGAACTATCAAAAAATTTGCTGCTCACCTCAGTAGATCTATAACCTCTGTATGATTTGTAACCTCATGAGATTTCCCCTGAGGCCACTTCACTCATCTCCTAGCCCTTGCATTCCAGACCTGAAAACATATTTTGATTCCGACTTCTGCATTTTTGTGCCAGCACAAATCTTCACGGTCCCTCAGTCATGAACCAAACAAGAGACTTCACTTCCACTTAATTTTCTTTTCTCTGAAGTGACCTGTATACTTTTGAACTGAACCACTTTACTACACACCAGTATCAATGACTTATCCTTTACACCTTCTGTAAATATTCTTCAAGTATTTGGTTCAGCTCATCTATATGTTGCTCTGTATACATTTAAAAAATAACACGTCCAAAACCACCCGCGTGTCCTCCAGATAAGCGAGACATTTCTGCAGCATTTTATCTGTTCGAGAAACAAATCTGAAAACTGTTTTTCCCCTCAAAACTATTTTTGTACTTCACAAAGTACTTAAGCATCCACCATGATCACTAGTAGGTTTCAGCATTCAAAACTAGCAAAGAAAGTGAATCACTTTCAACAATCTTCGAATAATGGTGTTAAATAAGCACAAAGCAGGTCATCCCAGGGCATTTTGCACATGCTAATGGAGGCCTGTTAGCAGCTGCAACAGCAGCACTCCATTTCACCCTTATCTACCCTAATACGAACCCTCAGATAAGCGACAGCTAGCAAACGTTGCTAGCGCTAAAATAATGTTTCCCTGGTGCCCGGGATTGTAAATCAGTTTAATACTCTCGCCGACCATTTACGCGTCTAAATTTAAACCTCATCCTCCAAACATTAGCTTGCACAAAAGACTAGCGGCTAAATGAGGCATGATTCATGAAACGGATACCTTTAATCATCGCTCCTAGCCCCCAAAAGGTCGTTTAGCATATTATATCTAAGTGAGCAGCTTATTCTTGCTTCATTACTGTTAATTAAGACCTGTCATATTACCCTGCACAATGTGTCGGCTAAGAGCTTTGGCATCAGCCGTAAAACAAGCATCAATTTACAGGCGCTGAGAAATGGAAAGGCCGGGAGAATGTGGAGAAAGTGCCATAAATATCATAAAGCACAACAGGACAGATTAATCCCAGTCTCTGGTATAAAGCAGATGTTATTAACATATTTGGGATTTTTAAAACTAAGCTTTCCCTGACATTGAAGAGAAGGGGTGAGAAGAATATTATTTCAGGCAATTCAGATTTTTCTCTTTATTCCTCACATAAAAACATCCTATACACGATTAATTCTGAAAATTGACAGGGTGTAGCTCCCGATAAATACTAGTGCGAACTGGTTTTCATTTCAGGCCGCGTTCAAAATCCCAGACAAAACAACGTGTTTGGTTTCTAGTTTTGTTTTGTTTATTTTTGTTGTTTGTGCCTGTCATTGCGTGTTTACCGTCTAGACAGGAGGAACTGATTAACGCCATGCGAAACATGATGCCTTGCAGCAGCTCTCTCACTGCTCGATGCCTCGAGACAGAAGTCGCATAAAGGATTTGGCATGCGAGGACAGCACAGACGTGAAGAAAAGACACTCGGGAGCTGCTGAAATGTGACAGAGGGAGACTGGAAGCGCCTCGGCGGCTTTCGCATTAGCATCTGTTTCGGTTCGACTGGGGTAAACTAGCCAATAGTGTCAGCGGGAAGCATCAGGCCGAGAGCCATGAGATGGAGCGCAGAGTGGACAGAGAGAAAAAAGGGACAGGTTGGAAGACACAGTGTTTAAGTTGCTCCTGAGTTGATTTCTGTTCAATGACTTTTTTTTAGGGATTAAACTTGAACAAATGGAAATTAATGGGAAGAGCCACTTTTTGATAAATGGGGAGGGTAGAAAATATGATATGAAGAATATGGAAAACTCCTTACACCCATTCACCTGAGCTCCAGTTCAAACCAGGGATTCTGGAGCTTTGAGGCATTTGAGGCATTCATATTATATTAATTAATTAATTATATATAAAAAAATTATATTATTAATAATATTAATAATTGAATTCATGAAGAGTGTGGCTTTACATATCTAAAGAAACCTTATCTGGTTGCTTTGTGCTCTTTTGACAAGATGCTGTTTATCCTGGTCTTTAGAATCAGAACAGCAGTTGTTTCCACACGTCCCTGTAAGCGGTTACATAGGAAAAGTAAACAGAATAAAAAAAATCATGCATTCATACATCTTCAGGACGTTTTTTACCCTGTTCATGGTCGTGGGGAATCCAGAGCCTATTCCAGCAACACTGTGGAGTGAGGTAGGAATACACCATGGATAGGATGCCAGTCCATTTCGTACACACCTAGAGCCAATATAGAGCAGCTGATATACCTTGTGCAATGGCTTTTTTTGGGATGGGAGAGGAAAACTAATTTTCTGTGGATACGGGGGAAAAAAATTGGCGCAAACGTAGGCATGGACAGAAACATAGAATGAACTTGTTTAAAGATGTTATAAGGAAAATGATAACAATGGTCTATGGTTATATGTATTTATGAATGGAATAAAAATCACGTTCCTATAGACAAATAGTCAACTTTAAGGTAGTAATTAACTTGTTTATTTTCCCTGGTGGTCTAGTGGTTAGGATGTGGTGCTCTCACCGCTGCGTCCCGGGTTCAATCCCCAGTCAGGGAACCAACCCCAGCCATTAGGGTTGCACAAGCCTTAGTGCCGGTCCTAAGCCCGTTAAACATGCGAATGGTCCGCTATGGCGACCCCTAATGGGAGAAGCCGAAAGAAAGTTTTTATTTTCGTTTGTATTTTTCATGTTTTATCTTTGCTTATTATAGGCTATAAACCCCAACTCCAGGACACGGACTGATAATTGATTGATTAATTGATTGATTGATTGATTTATCGGTCGATTGACTTACTTATTGCATGTCAGTTTTTTTGCTTTTTTCGTTAATTAAAAAGTTTATCAGTGTAAATTGAAACATTTCAAGCAGACTTGAAATGTAGATGCCTGCCTTTGCTCATCTTTAGTTTTTAGGCTCAGTTGGCTGTATAAAATGATCTGGCAGCTAAATGACTGCTGAGGGAACGATTAGTCACGAATGAAGTATAAAGTTGATAGGTGTCTACTTAAGGCATATCCGAGGAAACTACACACCACTGGATGCAACCCAGGCTTTTGCAAACAGCGAAATAATACTCAAACGCTTGCTTTTAGGACGTCGTCGAAGACCGATGCCTCGTAGTCAAAATCGCTGGGGCTGAACGGCCCCCTGCTGAGGTCAAAGTGAAATTCAGCTCTACAGGAGTGAATTTAACTCTCTCCGGGTGTTCATTTAAACTCCAGCCAGATCCGAAATGACTCGGACGCTGGACGTTTTCTCCGGTAGGAGGATCTGTTTGGTATTCATTGGTTTGTGTCTCTGCAGGAGTACGTGAAGCATGAGGTGAGAGCACAAATGTACAATGCTGGTTGGATGAATTTTTTTACAAGCACATCTGACAGGAAGGTGTGTCTGTGTTACAGTCTGCTACCTAAGTGAGTGTGTGTGTGTGTGTGTGTGTGTGTGTGTGTGTGTGTGTGTGTGTGGCTGTGTGTTTGCACTCTTATTTAAAAGGCTTTGGTTTTTAAAAAATCCTGTGTGTGCATGGTTGTGACCATAAGCACAGCAGTCACAAATATGTTGTAGTATTAATAAATCGTTCTCTTCACATCTGCATAATGTTTCATACATCATACCTTACATTAAAGGAACTATGAACAGTGTTATAAAAAAGTTGAAAAGTTTTGCATTTGTAGACGGTGCTGTATTTTATTATTTATTTTAGCATTTGGTTAATTAGCAGTTTTTACAGTTATACTTATAATATCTATTGTAGTAGCTCACAAAAGTGAATACACCCCTCACATTTCGGCGACAATTTAAATATAATCTTCTCAAGGGACAATACTATAGAAATGAAACTTGGATATATTTTAGAATTGTCAAAACTGGCAACAAAAGTAAATAAACCTTAAGTGAACATGTCAAAACTGTGTCCAAAGTGTCAGTATTTTGTGTGAGCACCATAATCCTCCTGGATCCTCCTGCACAGGTTGTTGCAGGGATCCTCTTCCACTCCTCCATAATGACATCACGGAGCTGCTGGATGTTAAACACATGGTGCTTCTCCATCTTCCACTTGAGGATCCCCCACAGGTGCTTAATGGGTCTCAGGTCTTGAGACATATTTTACCACTCCATCACCTTCAGCTTCAGCAAGGCAGTTGTCATATTGGTGGTGTGTTTGGGATCGTTTACATGTAGGAAAACTGCCGACTGGCCAAGTATCTAAAAGGAGGGCATCATGTTCTGCTTCAGAATGTCACAGAAGATGTTAGAATCCATGTTTCCCTCAATGAACTGCAGCTCCCCAGTACCAGCAGCACTCATACAACCCCAGACCATGATGCTACCACCACCATGCTTGACTGTAGCCAAGACACAGTTTTCTTGGTGCTCCTCACCAGGGAGTCGCTGCACACCATCTGAGCCAAACAAGTTTTCAGTACATCCAGAAAGTATTCACAGCGCTTCACCTTTTCCACATTTTGGTATGCTAAAGCATTATTCCAATGGATTATGAGGTTCCACAGTTAACAGTGCATGTCAGAGCACAAACCAAGCCATAAAGTCCAAGAAATGTTCTGTAGACCTCTGAGACAGAATTGTATCGAGGCACAGACCTGGGGAAAGGTACAGAATTTTTTTTGCAGCATTGAAGGTCCCAATGCCCACAGTGGCCTCCATCATCCGTAAATAGAAGACGTTTGGAACCACCAGGACTCTTTGGCCAGCCAAACTGAGTGAGCGTGGAGATGGGCCTTAGTCAGGGAGGTGACCTAGAGATGAGTGGAGTGGATGACTTGAGAGAGGAGAACCTTCCAGAAGAACAAGCATCTCTGCAGCACTCTGCCAATCAGGCCTGTATGGTAGAGTGACCAGACGGAGCCCCTGAAGTTTGCCAGAAGGGACCTGAAGAACTCTCAGACCAAGACAAACAAAGATTGAACTCTTTGGCCTGAATGGCAAGCGTCATGTCTGGAGGAAACCAGGCACCACTCATCACTTGGCCAATACCCCTATCCCTACAGTAAAGAATAGTGGTGGCAGCATCATGCTGTGGGGATGTTTTTCAGCGGCAGGAACTGGAAAACTAGTCATGATCGAGGAAAATATTAATGCAGCAATGTACAGCGACAACCTTGATGAAAACCTGTTCCAAAGTGCTCTGGACCTCAAACTGTGCGACCGTTCATCTTACAACAGGACAACGACCCTAAGCACAAAGCCAAGATAACAAAGCAGTTGCTACCGGACTGTGAATGACCTTGAGTGGCCCAGACAGAGCCCAGACTTAACCTAGATTGAACATTTCTGGAGAGATCTGAAAATAGTTCTGCACAGACACTCCCAATCCAACCTGATGGATCTTGAGAGGGTTTTGCAAAGAATAATGGGAGAAACTTGCCAAAAAATAAGTGTGTAGAGCTTGTAGCATCATACTCAAAAACACTTGAGGCAGTAATTGGTGCCAAAGGAGCTTCAACAAAGTATTGAGCAAAGGCTGTAAATACTTATGTACATGTGATTTTTTTTTATATTTTAATACATTTGCAAAGACACGCAAACTTTCTTTCACTTTGTCATTATGGGGTATTGTTTGTAGAATTTTGAGGAAGATAATGAATTTAATCCATTTTGGAAAAAGGCTGTAAGTGAAGCATATATATATATATATATATATATATATATATATATATATATATATATATATATATATATATATAAAAATCCTTTTTTTTTTTCTAAAAAAACAAACAAAATAAAAGCCCCTGAGTGTGCTCGTCTGAAATGATCTGCTTTGACAAATTTAACAGCTCTTTTTTTCTCCCTCTCTCAATGCACTTGTCACTCAGCATTAGCTCGTCTCATTAATGACAATGGCAAAGTTTATCTTAGCCACACATTTAAAATCATCCTCTGCTTACAATGGAGCTCAAAAATCTGCCACAAAATGGAAGGCGGATCAACTTACATAGGCGCTCTTTTTTGAAGTAGTGTTACTCTTTATGCCCCGCGACCACGAACAATCTTTTCACGACAATAAAGTACATTCTCCGGTGATCAATACGCGTTATCTGTGCTCTGCTACATCTCTATGAACCAGGGCTGAATGACTACCTGTGAGACAGAAGGCTGAGGCGATGCGATCTATACTGTACCGCATCCTTCTCCAGAGCCCCTGATGTTTCTGTAATGACAGCAGCTTTAATTAAACTCTGGTAAACAGTGTTGTGCAAACATAATGGAGTCAACCTCGAGGGTGGATTATTTTTTCTTTTCTGCACATCAAAAATAAGTGAATTATTTCTGCTGTGTGATGATGGAAAGACAAAGAAAACACCTACATTACAAAGACTATGGGAATTTTAAGTAGATGCAATGACGTGTCCAGTGTTATAAACTTTCTCTAATTAATTTGTCCCTAATTGTGAAATAGTGTTCAATGAGAAATGCTCTAAACCCAATAGTAAAAAAAAAAATAGCTACCTGCTACACATTGTGTAGTGTTTAAGCCTAGTGTTTATCAAATCTAAATTAATTTGTCAAATAAACCTTCGTACAGAATAATACTCAATAAATATTTCAATAATGTATTGAAATTCTTTAAAAAAAAATTAGCCTCTATGGCTGTTATAGTCTGTAGACCTTTCATAAATAATACATTATTCTATTATATCACAGTGATGTGTCTAATATTCATAATATTAATTATGTGCATAAATATATAAATTAATAAATCTCAGCCAATCACATTTTTTTACAGACAACAAAACCTTAACAAATTAATGTCAGATAAATTTTAAATATTATATTATTTTATATTATATTATATAATTATATTCTTAAATTAGTCTAGTTTTTTTTCCAAGTCATATGTAAAAAAGAAAAAATAAATAAACAAAAATTAATTAATATAAATCGGAGAATCACAAGATTTTTGTTTACAGGCAACCAAGCTCTCAGTTAATCATTCTGACAATTTTGCCCACCATTTTGTCTTCACATTCCAATGAGATGATGCTATCACCCACACCGTGTCCCCGAAAACCCAGACTCAGCTCCAAATTTCTTGCTCAACAAAAACAGACGAGGCCTTGTGCAGGACACGAGCTGTGGGAAAGTTGTTTTTAAGAGGAATGCCGGCGGAGACAAAGCAGGAATCGCTTCTGGCTATGCTGCTCTGTGGGTCCGGATCAAAACGCCAACCTCTGGGCTCCCCTCTTCTGAATACGTAGCAGAGATTAGCAGTTAGTCCGGGCTTTAGACTAAATAATATCAAAACCCTCCATCAGACATTAGTGTGTACATGTATATACATGTATATAATTGTATAATATTATGTAGGAATCTATATAGAGGTTAATCTGTTCCTTAAACTAAAATGTATAAAACTAGGTCTCCTAGTTCGAGTGAAATTAATATTACCGTATTTTTCGGACTATAAGCCGCTACTTTTTTCCTACGTTTTGAACCCCGCGGCTTAAACAACGAAGCCGCTTATTTATGAATTTTCCTGGGTTTTTCCCGGTTTCACAAACTTCAAGCCAAAAAACTGAACCCCATAACATTAGACCAATGAAATTTCTGAACGGAAACGAAAAAACGCACCTCACCTGTGTTCTGAGCTACAAGGCATCGGGAGAAAAAAACTTTTTTCTTAAATGCAAGACGATGCCAAAAGATTAACCCCCGAAAGAAATAGTTGTGAAAGGAAGGAGGAAGACAGTAAACAATGACTTTCTTGGTTGGCTACTGTTTAGATACAAGCCGTTGTAACGCGTTGAGTCTGGGTGAAGGGAGAGCTCGCTAACTCCAGTTACAACAGAAATCATATAAGCACAGACAGGTTTCCAAAACTCGTGCTTTTTTATTTTTCTTGGCGACAGCGTTACGGGTTAGTCAAATAAACTTAGAAATGAACATCAGAAAATAATAAGAACATATTCCTCGGTCTTACACACATGCAGTAATACCGGAAAAAAGCGGCGCCAGGCTATTCCCAAAATACCGCTATGCCCCTAAAAGAAGCACAACATATTTCACCCGTTACACCGTGTAACAGACACTGTCTTTCATTAAAGCCTGTGTAAATTTCATTAGTTTCAATATTTATGTTTAAAATAAAAATCTTTGTCAAATTCAGTTATATACGGCTTATATATGAGTGCGCTTTATAGTCCGGAAATTACGGTATATATATATATATATATATATATATATATATATATATATATATATATATATATATATATATATATATATATATATATATATATATATATATATATATATATATATATATATATATATATATATATATACATATATATATACTTTTATATATATATATATACGTATATATATATATATATATATATATATATATATATATATATATATATATATATATATATATATATATATATATATATATATATATATATATATATATATATATATATATATATATATATATATATATATATATATATATATATAATGCTACGACATTCATAGACAATTGTTAGCCTACAAATTTTTGGTAACAGCTCGATGAAGAACCACATATGGCTGGAAAAACTCAGGCATCCATTTACTTTTATCCATAAAAGTATATTGTCCATACATACATATGAATTTCCCAATTAACCAATTTCTTATTGTTATTATTTTTCTACTTTCTACTTTCAGTGTAACATTTCTGTGCATGGTCTTCCCACGTTCACTTGTTTTTCCTCCGAGTTATCGCGTTTCCTCCTACCTTCCAAAAACATAAGTGTGGATGAATTGGCTTAGCAAAATTTGCCATCAATGTCACATTATTTCTATGCAATGGACTACATCCAAAGTGTCTGTTCACATGAGGCAGTACCAAGGTAGTAAGTGTTTACTGGAAGTGAGCGAGTCATGGACTGAAAAATTCTTTGCAAAAATAAAAGTGGTCTGGGATGGAAAGCCATAGGGGCCATTGCTTATTTAGTTCTACCCTGGTAACTCGGGGCACAGGGAAAGATCTGCTGACCCATTTCATGGCAAAATTGCACACAAACGCTTCAGGCAATTTGGAAATCAGCCAACAACACAAGTCTTTGGACCAGGGGAGGAAACCAGAAAACCCAGAGGAAACCCTCAAAGTACTGGAAAAACATTAAAACAGGATGGCGAGGAAAACATGCTAATATTTGATTTGTTAACAAATAAATAAAAAGGGATAAAATCAATATTAAGGACGTCCATGGAATTAATGTGACAGATAATGGAACCGAAAATAACTCACCTGTAGTGTCACTTTTAAAAACCTTTCTTGGCCCCGTTATTTATTAAGACTCATGAATTAAATCCTCTCCCTCTTTTCCTCTTCCTTCCTTCCTGTCTCCTCTCATTTTTCTCCCCAACCTTCCCACTCTTCCCACCCACCCCAACTCAACCTTCTACCTGCTTTCACAGCAGCGCCGTTATCCTGGCAGGCCGACGCCAACACGTTTCAGGTTAGCTCGGAACCGATCGGAGCAAGGGTGGCATGACAGCACCTGACACAACAGCTCAGCGAAGAGCACTATTTCAGGTGACAAGAACCTGAACTGGCGACCCAAACTCCTGCAGCTCGGCTTCAAGCGGGAGCCCGTGACAGCGTAAATTGCAGGCAATTTGCTCAGGATTAGAATTTGCAAAAAAATATTACACGAGACTATTAAATTAGACTTTTAATCTGACACTGTAAATATACAGCAAGTGGGAACGTGCATCTGTGTTTTAGACATTATATATATATATATATATATATTTTTTATTATTTAGTTTGTTTTCTCAATATATTTTCCTGACAACTGGAATGCAGCCTATTTGAAGTTAACACCATTTAAAAAAATTCCACACCAGTCATGAGGTTAAGGAGCTGATGGTGTCAGAGATGACCTTCTCACCTGCCTCTCTGAGCTGAACATTAAATGCAGCTTATTTACGCGCGACAGTTCCGCATCCTCGGCTTCATCCTAACCTGCTTAAACTGAAGCATCACTTTGTAGTGTGAAGGACAGGAAAGATAGCATAATCCCCTTCGAGCAAACAGCTTCTGATGGAAGCTGAGGTTAATACTGCTAAGACTGTCCTCGGGCGAACGCTTGCACCAGGCCCGTTGACTGCACGTCAACCTGGAGCTGAACTCTTCCGAGTCTGCCACAAATATGTGCATCGGGGCCGGGCGGGAGCATCGCGCCGATGGTATCTGCGCAGGTCATGCAAACGGCATCCGCAGTTTCCAGGTGACTGCACGGACAGGATGAGGTAACATTAAGGAAAATGCAGGAAGGGAATGGACGGCATGGATTTAAAGGTGTTAACTCTTTAACATTGAACATAATTTTTTACGGATTTTGTACCGTTTTTCTTGATTTGGACTTCCACTGACACCAATGTTAACCACAAATATTGTACAGTATTTGGATGCAGAGCACAAACAATCCAAAATACAGCTCATCAGTGAAGTAAAGAAGAAATAAAACGCTCTTAGAAGTAAAATTCTTAAAAGCATGGTAATTTGATGCATGCAATTTGCCAATGCATTTAATACAGGTCATACTTTTATATATTTATGGTCATGTTTACAATATGTGGGAGTTGAAATCTTTGTGGTTAAGGCTCTGGTTAACTGATCAGAGGGTTGGGGATGAACCCCCCTGTAATGCCAAGCTCCCACTATTGGGGCCCTTGAGCAAGGCCCTTAACCCTTTGTACTTCAGAGACGCTGTTACATGGCTGTGCTCTGACCCCAGCTTCCGAACGTCCCTGGAATACACAATGAAAGAATTTCACTGTACTGTAACACACCTTTTATCCATTTATAGTTACATTTACACTTGTGGAACAAGCACCTGTTATTGCTTTAACATGATAGCAGCTATAAGATACAAGACACGGTCAGAAAATGCTAGATTTTATAGATGAGCTGTGCAATTTGGATGTCCCATTGTAGTCATTGAGTTCCTTTTCAATATTGTTACTGGATGTGTTCACGTATATATGTACGTGTTTACTGCGATACCATATACCTCAGGCAATTAAAATGTTCCTGAGGTGGATTGCACAGAGAAAAAAACACTATTTATATGACTTGATGTTTTGGTACTGGGTGCTTCTCGAAGACAATAAAACAAACAAAGAAAAAGGGTTATCAGGTTACTAAGAAACTTAATTGCGCTGATGTTTCCCTACAGACTCAACTTGATCTTTACTTCAACTGATTATTATTAGTCTTAGTTAATTGGAAGCATCTGTTATACCACTCCTTGGTGATTTGCCTTGGAGCCAGGACTACTCAAAGGCCCTGCTAATCAGTCACCACCTTTCTGTCAGATTTTTATGACACTGTAGTATAAAATACTTCCAAATACACTATAGTCTAAAACTACACTTTCAAAGAAGGATCTGAGATCAATAATAGACGTGTAGCAATGCTAATAATAGCCATCTTGTTGATGATAGTAATGCTAACGTTACATATGCTATATATACAGTATGTTAACTTTTATGCTAACTTTAAAAGCGAAATACGAGAGGGTTCAGTAAATTCAATTAACTGAATTTACCACCAGCTGAACTCCAATCAAGTTGTAGAAACATCTCAAGGAGGATCAGTGGAAACAGGATGCACCTGAGCTCAATTTTGAGTGTCGTGGCAAAGGCTGTAAATATTTATGTACGTGATGTGTAAAGATTTCAAACATGCTTCTTTCACGTTGTCATTACGGTATATTGCTTGTAGAATTTTGAGGGGAAAATAATGAATTGAATCTATTTTGGAATAAGGCTGAGAGAACAAAATGTGGAAAAAGTGAAGCGCTCTGAATGCTTTCCGGATGCACTGTATTCATGATCGCTTAGCCTCCATGATTGCTTAACTGTAACTAAACCTAAATGTAATTGTAACTAACTAAAAGGATGTCAGCCTTTTTTACTTGTTAGCATTCAACTTAAAAACATGGTCACATCCAAGAACAACAGTATCATTCTTTTAGACAGAAATGAGTCAGTCATCCATTGCTATATGCTTTATGTTCTTCCTGATGAGTCAATACATTTTACATGATATATTACATGATTTATGGCATTTAGCAGACGTCCTTATCCAAAGCGACTTACAACTGAGCAGTTGAGGGTTAAGAGCCCTTGTTTGCAGCTTGGTGGTGCTCGGATTTGAACGTGTGACCCTTCAATCT
Organism: Silurus meridionalis; assembly: GCF_014805685.1. Lineage (NCBI taxonomy): Eukaryota > Metazoa > Chordata > Actinopteri > Siluriformes > Siluridae > Silurus > Silurus meridionalis. Next base: position 24,492,876 of record NC_060888.1, on the reverse strand, counting down.
ACGTAGATTCCAATACATTTAACCACTGAGCTACCACCTCCAAAAAAATGATTTGGAAGCTGTTGTGATAACCATCAATAACTAGAACATGCTAGGTTTTGATGGTGGACAGAATTTTATTTGAGCTTAAAGTAGCTGTTATGTTTATTGTTTTCAAAGTCATATTGTTGAGTTCCCTGATGTGCAAATAAATATGAATACAAATCACATTTAAAAGCAAATATAAATTATAAGGTTGTATTTTGTAATTAAAGAGACCCCTCATTCAATACACAAACAAAAAACAATAATTCTCTCATTTTATAATCATAATATTGAAATTTAAAGTAAGCAACAGTCTCCTGATTTTATTCTCCAAAAAAATATATACTAAACATGAAGATTTATCATAAATGTTTATGTTGCGAATGTTAGTTAGCTAGTTTTTCTAGGCTTCATTTAACACAATTCTCATTATTCTTTTAAATGACTTCTAAATTAGATTCAATCTGATGAAACATGTTGACATAAGCAGCATGTTTTCTGCATGAAAGTTGTTTTGCCTGCTGACTAAGACTTTTACAATTGGCTCTGTTAACAGATTTAGCCACTTTTCCGTATAAGCAGGATCACCATTACCTTGTACAAAAAGAGAGCGTATTTTTTAACAGGCTCTGTTTTTCCATGTAAAGACGATCCTAATGCTATGGTGCCTTCGGTTGAGTCACCCATGACTGTCTTTCTCCTCTGTTTGAGTGACAGAGTATACAGCTCTACAACAAGCCCTAATTAAAAGTCTTTAAAACAGCCACAGAGAGGATGACTGATGCAGCACGTCCATGTACGCTCCTTCAGGCGAGATCCCACAAGAATTCTGCAATTAGCACCGAGCATGCACGGGTTGCCTTTAGCAGAAATAAAAAAGGGCCTAGGACTGACCTCGCTAACATACTGGAGCTGTCAATCTCGTGTCACCTTGAAATCCCAAACTAATTACATTTTTCTGCAAATGAATTTCACAAAACGGGTAACTGGGCAATGAAACGGTATTTGATGCTTGCTCTGCTTTATGATATTGATGACGTTGTTTTATACCATAGCTGTTGCGAATTCTCAAATTTGATTGGTTGTAAAATTAATTTTGTGTATGGTAAATCAAACAGGTCCTGATGACAAATCAAACCATCTGGTTGCCTGGGAAGGCTTTCTGGAGGAAAATGTTATTGGAATGAATGGCCTGAAGAGTTTCCAGTTTCTCAATGACAAGTTTGCTTTTGCTTTATTTGTTTTTTAATAAAAATTGGAAAGAATAATGAGAGAAATGTTGAAAGCTTCTTTTCCATAACTATATATGGGTAAAAAGTATCATCTAGGACGTTTTATATTTTTCCATTATATCCATTGTATTTATACATTAATGAATGAACTTAGACCTGCTGTTGTGATTGTTCTCACAAATCTTTGTAACTATTTCATGCCAACCCCATGCTTCCAAATGAAAGCTGAAACTCGTGAGCATTTCCTTTATTTCTCTCGCATAACCACTGGCGCTTGCTTCTAAAAACATACGCCAAGACATGTGAGCATCCTCTCGGTGGAATGATGAGGGAATCAAAGGCGATGGGCCTGACTGGAGGCCTTAATGCCTGTGAATGTGGGCTCAAAGCTGTTTTTTTGCGAGCGCTCAGGAACGCTGTGGTTTTGGTGGGAGGGAGATTAGCCGACTCGGCCTCCGGTCCTTCGCCTCTACCCATGCCTGCAGGCGCTTTGAAGTGGCTCCATCATACCTGGCATGGCAGCAGTGAGAACCAGTGCACTGTCAGCTCTAATCAGTGAGCCTGTCTTTACGCAGAGAACCCATGCTCACACTAATTGGCCCGATTGAGGATTATATCCCCTCTGATTTTGGAAATTATTTAGTCAAATAGGCTTCTTTATCTCTCACTCATTAAGATTCCTACACTATTTTTGTCGGTACAGGATGGGATTAGAAAAGCAATCCTTTTCTATTTTCCTTTCTATTTTGATTCCCAACACACAAGTATATTAAAGAAGTGTTTACCCGAATATCAAGTCGAGTACAAGTATACTAAAGAAACCCTTATACAATGTACTCAGTAACAAAACTGAATTAAATTAGGTTTCCGCTATTTTAAAGAATTTAAGACTACTTTAACTTTGTTTGTTTTTGTCTAATTGGAACTCTGTGTAAGAAAACTATGAAGCAAAGCATTATTACAGCAGCAAACAATGCAGGAACGTTCTTCTTGACTTCTAACCCCTTAACGTTTCATGTTAACCCCAGGCTACGTCTATGCTAATCTGGATACGTTTAAAAATGGCGTTTCCGTTTAAAAACGCTCTGCGTCCTCACTTTCATTTATCAATCGTTTTCCAAAAGTTGCTCAACCACACTGAAACGTCTGAAACCGCATACATCCTGGGACTGTGTGTGGTCAAAACGTAGCACCTGCCATTTATATACTTTCCAGCTGTTGGAAACATCGCAGGAATGGCGTCACATTACTAAAAACGTGTCGTCCTTTTCAAAATGCCTCCCTTTTTTACAGTCCACATTGTGACGTGAAAACGGCTTTTTCAAATGTATTCGCTATGGAGAAAATATATTTTTTAAATGCTATCTCGGTGTGGACAGAAGACCAAAACATATAAGTGTGGACATGGCATTAAATGTCTCCTGAAATCCTTATACATTAAACCGAAATTAACCCAAATCAGTAAACCTTCATTATCTAAGACGCCTCAAAAACGATTGAAGAAATTAGAAAGGCTAATGATGTGCTTTTAATACTTGTAGAAAAAACATTAGCGGTCTTTGAATGGTTAATGTTTTTTTTTTTTATCCTAACTGGTACAAAACCCTTTTTCAGGTGCCTGCAAAGGGACAGTTGAATAACACTGAAGCCTCTTAGATTTATAAGAAATACCTTGATTTATAGATAAAGCATGAATGAGACACAAAAAAACTACTCTAAAAGGAAGTCACTTGAATATAAAGTTTACTGTGACTCCTGAAGTAACAGCACTTAATATGTCACTTGGTGTTATTTGGTGATTTGGCTAACAATGCGTCATAAAATTCAGCAGGAGATAGAAGGTTGTGTTTCTAATATTAAGCTAAATTAAGTGCCCCGTTTAAGCCCACAGACAATAAGTTGTAAAATGACAATGCATAGTAAAACAGTAAAACTCTACTTCTATGTCATGGAAGTGATGAAGGTTCATTTTACGGTTTCTACAAACCAAAAATAGCAAGTTTAGTGCTGCTTTCCATGATACAGGGATGTAACAAGAACTGATTAGTTATATCTTTGCTAATTGCTAAACAATTAATAGCATAAGGAGCTGGCTCAGACGATGCATTCAGATTTGCACTTTATGTATTTTTGCAGCATTAGCCATGGGATTTGCAGATTCAAAGGGGTTGGTATGGTTTGGCTGGTGGCAGCAGATCGACCATCAAGAGGTCTGTTAATCAAGTGGTCAGCTGAAGAGGCCATCAGGTCAGTGCAGGGCCAAAGCAGTCATTTGAGGGTGAAGTCCCAAACACCAAAGTAGTGCCAAGCCAATGCAGCCACCAGCAAGTGAAAAGAAGGAGGAGGGTTTGA